>NW_021680455.1:125253-152460 GCF_001412515.2 Diachasma alloeum | reverse complement strand
CCCCCCCCCCCCCCCCCGCTGGCCCTCTCAGCCGAGCCACAGTCGTTTGTCCATGCTCCAGAGACACCCCCTCCCCTCGTTCTCTCTCAGCGCTCTCGAGGGGGTTTTGTTGCCCGGCTCGATATTCTTTCTTCGGTATTGCGGGAAGGAGCGCGGAATGAAGAGAAACGAAGTGGAGAAGGGGTAGAGGAGAGGAGTATAAACTGCCTTTGGGTGACGAGGGATAGTGGTTAGGTATATACGAGGGTGGAAGGATGGCACGCGCTGCACAAGCCAAGGCCTCTCCACGCTTTAGCCTTTGGTTGGTGTGTTTTGTCTACCCCCGCCGGTCGGCTTTACCACTCGGCCAACGAGCCGATCGTGTCCCACACACGTTTTCGTCGAAACACTCCGATACAACGCGTCTGACCATGTACAGTGCACTTCTACTTGGCGAGTGGATAAAATGGATAAACAGGGCTGAGAGCTCGTTCAGGGGCTGTTTGTGAGTGTCTTGGGGTGTGGATTGTTCCCCGGATTTGGGACCTGTGAGCGGCTTCGTGAAGGAAGTCGCGGGTGTGGGGTGTGGGGGTGAGGGGTCGTGTGGGGTGGACTGTGATTTGGGGAAGCTGGTAAGGTGATTTGGGCGATCGGAGGGCGGGGCGGCGGGGGGATCGCGGGGAGAACTTTTCCCGTGAAAATGCAGGGGGTCGCGGCAAGAATTACCGAGCCTCGGGAATGCTGGGACAGGTCTGGAGTTTGTGTGGAGAACACTGTTGGGAGTGGAATAGAGTTTTATATTGGTAGCAATTTTTGGGTGAATTTTTTGGGGCGAACAATGGACAGTTCTAGCGTGGGTAATTTGAGATCATAAATTGAATGTTTCGCTGATTTTCTGCTCGAGAGATCTGGAAAGGAAGGAAACAATTGGGTTTTATGGTCAATTATTCCTTGAAAAATCGGGAAATCGGGAGAATTCAGGGGAAAATTGACAATGGGGTTTTTGGTTCTGAATGTTTGTGGTCCATTGAAAATTCAATCAAGTTGTAGAATTTCCGTGTCACTCCCACTGAAGTTCCAATTTTTTTAGCTACAGGAAGTCGGGAATTCCAGAATTTATTTGAATTTTCAAGTGGAAATAAGTATTCACTGCCCAATTCCCGTGAAGTTTCAGGGGAATTCCTTTAAAATTTAGAGGAATATAGAAGTCATGGAGAAATTTCTCTGGATTTTGCTGATTTTTCATCAATTTTCCCGGGATAATTACACTGAAATTTACATTTTTCACGGGGTTTTCCATGAAAGTATGAGTTTTTAATGAGAGAATTCCTTGAAATTTCAGTGGATATGGTACTTGTTACAAATTTCCACGACCGTTACCAGAAATTTCAGTAGAAAATTGTTAAATTTTTTTGAATTTTACTGTACAATATGTAAAAATAAAAGAAAAGAAAAAACATTTCATTGCCAAACCTATCGTAAGATATATTCCGAAAAAGTATTTTTTGTTGAATTGGCATTTCCTTACACAATGAGCTTGCCGTGTAGTAAAATTTGCGCGATTTTATAGATCATTTTTATCCAACTTTTCTGTCCGTGTAAGTGATTTTTAACGGGAGAGAAATTTTAAGTTACGAGCATGTTCTTCAAAACTTCATGTGTATGCATTAATTTTCCATTGGATTTTATTAGTTTTTCATCAACTCCTATTGGTTTTTCTCCACCAATAAAATGTCCCGTGATTCATGGGAGAGTTCGGTACTTCTTGCCGTGAAAATGTTCTCCGTGTAGTTTTGAGGAGTTTTTATGGGAGCGCGGGCGAATTATTGATGGAGTATGGAAATGTTGCACGGAGAAAAGTGGATAGTGAAAATTGTCTTGGAGGTTTAGGAGAAAAACATTGAAGAAAATCATGAAATTGCAGGTTTCAATAATTTTGTTGAGCAGCAGAAAAATGAGAATTTGCAAACTTACCTGATTTTTCAATCAAAACATGAATATTCAGTAGCAAATTATTCTGAAATTTCAGGAACATGAATATTCAAGAATATATTTACCTGAATTTTCCTGATGTTTATGAATTTTTATGGGGTAATTCAGCTAAAATTCCAAGTTTTCACTGATTTTCCCAGAAATTGTAAATTTTGAATTACGAAATTCCTTGAAATTTCAATGGAACTGGCATTTGATAAGTTTTCGAAAATCTAATCATGTGGCAGAATGCAAATGCAATGAAAATTGCTGTTTTTGGTAATTAATATTTGAGTACGTCAGAAAAATTTTGAATATTCGTATAAAAAACAACAACTTTTCGTATTCGAATTCGTATACCACTATTTCAGTGGAAATTACCACACTGATATGAATTCCTCGAAAAAAAAGAAAAGCCCATCCATTGTCCCAGTTTTTTTACTCGCTCTCAGGCTAAAAGCTGTCCGGGAGCGCATTTCATTTTTCTCTTCGCGTGGGCTTGATTGGACAACAGGTTCTCTTGGCTGAGGAAGCGAATGCTCGAATGTTATGGGGAGATCCTCGGAATTCAACGCAAGTCCTTGAATTTTTGGATGCCATACTATTTTCATTGACGTAGTTAATATTGTTGTTTATTGTACAAAAAACGTGGAGGGGTTGTATTTTTATGACTCTGTTAGCTAGTTTTATGAGTAGAATTAATATTCATGGCCTTAAAGAAAGAAAGGGGGAATATTTAAAGAATGATTAAAAAATTTTCTGTTTTCAAAATTACGACTATTTTTCATGGATACGCTATTAACCATAAATTCTTCGTGTTGAGAGTTGTTTTTTGGAAACCAAACGAAATTAGTTAATATTAGTTGAATCACACCGTTGAAGTGAAATCATTCCCTGTAAATTCAATTTGGAAACCACGGATTACTCATGAATTTTTTTAAATTGTCACGCAAGTGTACTAACAAATTTAATGACTCGCTAAAACAGCAAAAGTCACTGCTAATTCTCATGATATTTGATCTTAATATCAAAATGTGCAATGAAACTAATAAAAATATCAATGTTTTAGGTGAAAAGTCAATGAAAATATCTCAATTTTCACTTAAATTCAGACATCGGCATAATCATTCAATTTTTAATACGTCAATTGTTTAATGTTACTCGGCATTTTATGAATTATTCAATTAATCATAAATTAACTATTCAAATTTTGAATTATTTCATCAATTAATAATTGAATCGCAGATCGTCTTTATGAAATTTAGAATTATTTACGGAATAATATATTGAAAATTTAGAATATCAATTATTCTATCATTTTGCAAATAACAATGATAAGAAAACCTTAATTATTGTGCGGTGCAACTCCACTCAATATTAATAATCTAATGATCGATGCCGATCTCTCCTAAAATTCTGAAGTGTTCTGACAAAAATACCAATGTTAAGAAATTTTTTTAATAAAAAAATTTCGGCGTTGTGCTTTCAAACAATTCAATGTCATTTAATTATTTACTTTGTGATTTGGGGCAAAATAGATCGACTCGTCAATTTTTTAAGCAAACTTTTTTTTTCATTTAAGAATTTTTATTCTTTAAAATCATTAATATGAGAAGAAAAAAATTGCAGTGCAATTCTTAAGATTTTTTAAAAGTAATAAATTTTGAGTTATGGTTTCACTCTAGTTTGACCCCTACGTGTTCGTCAATTGTTGCGACACTCATAGAATGACGTGTAATTCCACATGGTTATAGTAACAAACGGAAAACTAATTATTAAGTAGGGGAATGAGTTTATACACATTTTTTGAGAGCCATATTTATTTGTTACAATTGTTGAGAACTTGACATCGTGTGTTGTGTCGTTACAAAATGAGGAAACTTTAGTTTCACCCGGGGAACTGCGGTTAGTGCGAGCGTGCGGCCACGATCGAATGTTGCAATCGTTGTCGCGTGGAAATGGCCGGGGCACGGCATTCATTTCATATCTGAAAATAAAATTTCGATCTGGAGTTTACTCGGGGCTGGAAAAAGTAGTGGATAATGAGACTTCTGCTGTTACGTGGGATTGACGGATTTTTCTGGTGGAAATTTTCGCCGGGAGCGGAAGTTTAACAAAACCCGATCCATTATCTTCGTTACGTGAGTTGCGAAACATGAGAAGAAGGGGGTGGGGCTGTCTCGGGGGCTCTTTCGGATTTTCACACCTCGGGAATTTTTAATCAACCGGAGAAGCGTCGAGAATTGCTGAAAAAATTTTTTTTTTCGTGAATGTAAAACGGAGAAAATTACAGGGTTGTAAAACTAGTCGTGGAATTTTAAGTAGGAAATCAGATAATTTTCAAGAATGGGGAGATTACACTGTTGGAAATTATTTGAAATTTCATGGGAGATATTACAGCAAATCTCATGAGAGTGAAATGAATCGGATTTAGGGAAAAAATGGTTATGAAACCACCATCAAAAAATATATATAATATGGCGGAATTCCATATACTTTTCAAATTTATAAAGAATATGTAAAAAACATATATAAAATATGTTTTCTAAATTTTTTTCATATAAATTGGGTCAATTTAAAATATTTTTTTATATATTTTTCAAAATATAAATTTTTCCCTGTGGAAATTTCAAGTTTTACGTAGAATTCACGAAACTTCATGGGTTTTCGTAGAAAGTGTGATGGAAATATCACAACTTGATTGAATTTCCAGTGGAACATGAATATTCAATAACAAAATAACAAGAATTTCCAGTTTTTCGCTCAATTTTCCGGATTTTTCTGAATTTTCACAGAATAATTGAACTGAAAAATCAAGTTTTTTATTGATTTCTCTATGATTTGACAATAAAATCAATGAAATATTTGATTTTTCAATGACAACATTTCCTGAAATTTTAGTGGACCTTGAACGCGACAAAAATTCAGACAAAAATTTTCAACAGTATAAATTGAATTTCAATCAATAACATTAAAGATTGAAATGCACCTATCATTCACATTTAGGAATTAGTCATGAGGCGGCTAGGGGCATTAATTGTGGTAGAGAATCGCAAATTAATTAAAGCACGTCCTTGTAAAATACAAAAAAACCCTGTCCCAGTTAAAACTAAAATGATCCTTTCAAAAATGATTCATTTTCCACCCAACCCAGTGCACCATTCTAAAGAAAGTAACCCAATAATTGAATAATCAACCAAGAAAACTCCCCTCAGCATAACCCAAGAATTATCCCCGAACAAAGAGCAAAATTCTCCATTTGAATTTCTCCTTTTCCCCAGAGTGAGCGCATTTGGCATGTGAAGTTTTACTCAACTACTTACATTTCAGTGTCAAGTGTCCCCTCATTCCGCAAAAAGCGCTCGTTAACAACCGTTGGAATAGCTGTCATCCCATTTTTCCCTGAAATCTCCGCAATAACTCGAGAAATTGCCATTTTACCTCCCCCTCCCCGCGGAAATTTCATCCCATCTCCGCGAAGTAAAAAAGTGATGCAGATCCACTGGGTTCTACGCATTGGCGTGAGCGAGCCACGACCTTCCGGCAACGATTTAATGTCGCGACTCCCAGGAGACGAGGGGCAGAGGGAGGGGTCGAAGATGAATATAAGGATGCACGGAGGGACAATTCACCCACATGACAAGTGGAGTTATAACGGTTGAGGCTGTTTGTCGATCGAAGTTAGTGCGCGCTTACGTGGAAATTGCGGTTGAGTAACAAATTTTCTCCGGCTCAATGACAATGAACAGCGGGGCGTCACATAAGGCCGCATAATATCCAGACCAGTGATGATGGTACGTGTGTGTGTCCCTGTTGGAGGCTGATACACGTGATGCAGAGCCCGGGCGACCTCACGGTGTGGGGAACTTTGTACTCGACGCTTGGGAGGAGCGGTTTATTTGACTATTCGAGTTAATTTCCGTTAGTCTCGGGGTTCGCATTCATTAATGGAGTTGGGGACTCATCGGTTCGGCATTCGACGTGTTTTGTTCGGGATGGAGGCATTTGATTGGATGGGATTGAGGAAAATTGGGGATTATGTGGTGGACAGAATTTATCTGGAATTGATTAATTTTGGGGAATGGAAAAACTAGCGTCGGGAGTTGAGACATTTTCGTCCAGTTTTTGAAGGCATTTGTGGCCGTTTTGGGAAATTTGAGGCATTTTATCGTCGGTTGTAAATTCAGACATTAAGACATGAATTCAGTAGCGAAGTGGTAAAACGGTTTAAGTCGACTTATCTTCCAGTTGGGATTTTGAGGAATATTTTCGAATCTAAGGGAGATAGCGAAATTTTCGTAATTACATTTGTTGTCGCTCTCAATCGGCTCTACAAAAAAGGTTATAACAAAAGTTTTGCTATCTCCCTTAGATTCCGAGATGTTCATTGAAAACTGGTCAATAGTCAAAATTGACGTGTACCGTTTTACCACTTCGCTACTGAATTCTCAACATTCTATTTGCTTTATTCATTTTTCCAAATAATTCATTCGTTTTTGGTTGGAAAGAGCCGATAATTTTTTTTATTGATAAGTTTGCATTTAAAAAATAAGGGTGAGTGGATTTTTGGGATGAAAAATACTGATGAGAAGTATTTGTCCTTAGAATGACATTTAAGGTTTTCGTGCCCTTCTGATTTTGCAATGATGCTGTGTTTTCATTCAGTTGACATTTCTCACCCTCATCACCCTTCCGACCCTTTCGATAAATTCAGAACTGCAATGCACTGGAAGAAAATCGATGAGTCACCAAAAAAGTCTTATGGTTCCATGCATTAAAAGGCTTAATGTCTCATCATTTCAAAATTTAGGGGAAGTGCAATGGAATTCTAATTTTTTTTTAATGGCAATATTCAATTAGTTAAATATTTAAGAATATGTTCGCCTAAATTGTTGGATTTCTGTTGATTTTTACGGAATCATTGGATTGAAATTTTCTATTTTCATTGATTTTGTTATCAAATCGTCAATTTTCAATGACGAAATTATGCAAAATTTCGGTGGAACTCACGTCATAAGAACTCTTAAAAAGTGTATCCAAAAATTAACTCGAATTGTGAACACTGCAGTAATTGATAATTAGCGACTTCTGTCTACAATTATGACAAAATGAATGTCTCAAATTTAATTACTCAAATTTTAAAATATATTTACCATAGGATTGTACGAATTTCTTGCCTAAAAAATATCTCTTGATATTTTGCGTTAGATTCAATAGTTCCAGACATTGTGATTCACGAAAAAATCCGAAGAAACAATTCATTTTCGAGCGAATAAATCCATCAATTGTTAAAAATCTAATAACAGTAGATCAGGCGGATTCTCATCGTTTATCATTAAAAGGATTGAAGCGCCAGAATTCTCAATTTACCACACATCTCAGTGTCTCAACTGCACTCTCAGAGAAAAAGGGTCACCCCTGAAATTCGCTGACGCTGTAAATACAGGACCAGAGACATACGATTTCGTGCTTGACTCCAGCATATCCAGTCGTCCGTGAACGCAGTTACGTGAATCACAGATTCTCACTGTCTCGCGTCGGGCGAACCACTCAGCGTGATGCAGATACTAGTGTACCAACAGTGTACTGAGTAATCCCAGGTGCTGGTACAATCAAGTACCAGGACGTATCCCCACCGGGCGCCTATCGATCTCAATGCCGATTTTTTCGAGGGATACTGATCCACTCAATCGCTCTTCAACGTGTTGCATACACAGAGAGAAAATCTCAGTAAACAGTTTCAAATACGGAGAAAAAACTTTGGGGAAAATTACGTGGCAATACGCAAAATTGATGCGCGGAGGAATAAATTGGATAAAAATTAGAAAACACGCGGAGAGAAAAATTCAATAAAAATTACCAGAAAAATAATGCTTCCCTTCGGAAGCAAAAACGTAAAAATTACGGTTCGAAACGTAATCCGCGAGCGAAGTAAAATTCACTAAAAAGTGTGAGTCGAAACTGAAATTGTACGGATTGCCACGTAAATTCTACGATTTGTTCCGTAAAAATTAATCACCCGTCTGATGACTCACCGCTGTGGGGATAACAAGTCCGTAATTCTTCCCCAACGATTGAGAAATTTGACGGAACGGAAGGTAGAAATAATTCACCAGCTTCGTCAAAATTGTTGAACGTTCAAGAATTTTTTATTTTGGAGGCATAATAAGTCGGCAAGTTTCTGTAAGATTTTACTTCTTCGGGAAAAATTACGTGACAATTTCGTACTTTGTTCGGTGATGAACCTGGAAATTCACTGAATGTTTCAGAATTCTTCTCTTCCATTCCTATAAAAATTGCCGGAAAACGATTGCTCATGACGTGGATTGTTCTGTAATTTTTACTGAAATTTTCTCTCTGTACAAGTCAAGTGATCGTGGAGCGCACTCGATTTCCAGTACTTTTTTCGACTAATCGTGTATTTTTTTCGTTGGCCCGGGAAAATTTACGGAGCGCGAGGGTAATTGGTGCTGAAACAGTAAAATTTACTCTGCATTCCATCAAAAATTAGCCCAGTGAAATTGAATGACGATGATCATTGGATTTTCAATGACAATTTGGATTTTGAAACCTATCGCGAAAATTAAGCAACCGATTGAAAATACGGAAGAAAAGTTGCCTGAATTTTCATGATTTTCAGTCATTTTCATTGTCATATGAACCTGAGAATTTCATTGAATATTCGAGAACATTGACTGATTTATCAATAACAAGATCAATGGAAATTCCATGTACATTATTCATTGTTAATAATTCAGTAGTGAAGTGGTAAACCGCTATAAGTCGATTTTGACTATTGCCCAGTTTTCAATGAATATCTCAAAATCTAAGGGAAATAGCAAAATTTTTGTCACAACCTTTTTTGTAGAGCAAATTGAGAGCTACAAAAAAAGAAATCACAACAATTTCGGTATTTCCCTTAGATTCCGAGATATTTATTGAAAACTGGCCAATAGTCAAAATCGACTTATACCGATTTACCACTTCGCTCCTGAATTTCAAGATTTTTCACTTGAAATTTCAAGAGTAATTTTCTAACAGTGTACACTGATAGAACGGTTTAGTCAAACCAAACGAGACTTTTCAACTATTACCACGATTCGTTAACTATTAACGAATCACGGTAACAGTTAAGAAGCTTAATTTGGTGTAACTGAATCGTTCCACCTTTTCTATCAGTGTAGTTGGTCCCAATAAAATTATCTTGATAAAATCAATATTTGCTGTCCACGTACTCAAGTGTTTTCTCCGTGCAATTTACCATCCATTTTAATATTAAAATGATATAGTCGAAAATAAACAGTGTCGTGCACAGTATAAAATGGTCGAGTCAACGCAATCCGTTGAATATTTAGCTACTAAAATGCGAACTCAGTGTAGCCACTGCAAATTAATACCGTTGGGCAATTAGTTTGTGGATTCTAGGAGGGAGAATGCCGATATTGCGCACGAGGCAATGCAGAGGACTTGGCAAGCATGTAATTGTCGATAGAGCAAAAAACAAAAACGTGATAAATAATTTTTTGAAAATACAAAAAAAGTGGCTGAAAGGGATTTATAGCGAATTCGCCGGGAATAAATCAATTTCACGGATTGAATTGAGTTTAAATCAATCGCACAGCTGACAATGGGGACTGGTGCTGTTGTTTTTGCAGTGTCACTTGTGAATTTATTTACAGTGGACTTTTTCATCAGCGGGATAAATTGTTTGAGTGATATGACTTATTTAACATGATGTCATCGGGATATTGTTTCTTGGTGCATTTTAATTGAGGGGATGGCCGCAGTCGCGGGCATTTATGGAATTTCAGATGACCGTCATCATCATCATCGACATCAGCATAATGCGTGAGTGTTATTTTTCACTAGAGTGGAGGTGAAAATGGGACGAAGAACATTTGAGATAATTCAATTTCCCTCTTTATTTTCTAATTCAGAAAACAATGATATCATGTATCAATTCGACTTGAATCGAGTCGCAGAAACTGCAATCCTTACAAAAAAAAAATTCATGAGTCAAGCAGACATCAACGGATTGATTCACCTTATAAAAATCTATTTTATTCGCGTTGCGGAATGCTGACAAAAAAAAAAAATATCTAAATTGTGTATAACATACACTTGATTCAAGTGTATTATTCTTGATTCGAGCATAAAATATACTTGATTCAAGTATACTTTGGAGTCAATTGGAGGATGGATATTTCAATTCGAAGATGATTCTTTTGTATCAGGCCGGGTTGTACACTGATAGAATGATTAATTTATTCCAATCGAGATTCATTATCTATTAACGAATGGTAGAGTTGAATATGACCAAATGAATATTCGTTAATAGTTGACGAATGGTTCACTTGAATGGTGAAAGTCAAGTCAAACAAGGCTCCTCAAATATACATTCGTTAACTATTAACGAATGAACATTTGGTGAGACCGAATGGATCCTAACCTCCAACCAAAATCCATTCGTTAACAATAACTAATCCGTTCTATCAGTGTAGCAAGTCCTCTTAAGTGTAATATAAGGGTCAAAAGGTGGAGGTTAAAAAATGAGGGTCAAAATATTAGAGTCAAAACATTAGGGTCAGAATATAAAAGTAAAAAAAGTGTGTGTCAGGCAATGAGGGTCTAAATATAAATCATATATTATGCTTGACCACCGTTTTTAGCCCTTATCTGACCCTCATTGCCTGACACCCACTTTTTTTACTTTTACATTCTGACCCTAATTTTTTTATCCTAATATTCTGACCCTCTTTTTTTTAACCCTAACATTCTGACCCTCATTCCTTCACCTTTACATTCAGGCCCTCAGTTTTCGACTCTAATATTCCGACCCTCATTTTTTAACCTCCACTTTTTGACCCTTATATTCTCACACTTCGTGTCTGACCCTTATATTACACTTGAGAGCGCTTGGTACAACCCGGGCTGAGACGAAATAATCAACCTCGAAGTGAATCACCCATACCCCATACGAGTATAAAATATACTTGAATCAAGTATAATTGATTGTTGAATCAGATTTATGCATATGCTGCGTCGAAAGCCGCCAGTCAAACGACGACTATTGTTTAAAAAAATAAGTGCAGGAAGAAGTTGATCTATCAATAAATACATCAATTAGTCAATGTGTTTAAATGATTAAATTCCCTATTCATTATTTGTCCGTCAAAATAACTAGTTTCGCACAATTTCATCGAATCAATAGATAACGTTACATTCTTTTCAAGTATAGACTGAGGCACTAGAAACATGTTATCGATTCAACGAGACTGAGCTCGAGGTTTATTACTCTTTACCACCACGTTCACCAAGTGTCAATCACTCTAAAGAGGGTAAAAATGTACTACAGTCATCAAAGCACTTTCGATACAAATTCCCAGAGAAAAAAATTGTTTCAACTGCACAGAGTGATGAGAAGGAGAGTGTATTTATAGACCAGGCATATTTTTTCCCGCATCCCTTGTGCATTTTCTCCACGGCGTCTCATCGATTTCTTGGATAATGGAAGAAGGATCGCGCGGCGCACGAAGCGCCAGTGTCTGCATCGATAACTGCAGGGAGAAGTTGTCCGTGATGATCAAGACACGGTGTTTGAATGAGAATGAGAGTTGCGGGGTGGTTTCAGGAGTGCCAATTCGTGATGCAAAAGTTCGGGGTTTGTTCAGGGGTGCGATTATATTCATCAATTTATGGATGTGGAATAGAGGGAGTGATAGTTAAGTTTCAGATTACGCGGCGAAAAAAAGGAATGAAGAAAAAATCCAAAACTTGAATTTAAACATTTTGTAAATTCTTAATTTGATTAGGTTAAGGTGTTTCGTGTGTTGATCACCGGGGAGGGGGGTGAAATGAGAGGGGAGTTTTATTGTTCTCGAGCCCTGATTCAATCGCTGAGCACGAAATTTTACAATTTTCAAGGAATTATTTACGCGCGGATTTGAATATTGATTTTATTTATCAGATTGATTGATTTTTCCCATCACCTGCGGGTGTCGAATAATTTTTATTGGATGCTTTTCTAGTTATGGAGATAATATTAAAATGCGTCTCGAGTTGGTAAATCTGTCGAGTGTTTTCTCTCTCTCAGTTCCACGCGCCTGCGCGTGAGGGTGTAATTGCCCCGAAACTCATAATTTTCTGAATCATTTGGTCAAAAATCTGAAACTTGTACGTGTTCTCAAGAATTATTTGATTTATCACCCACTAGTTTTTCCTCAATAGTTCATTATTTTTAAGGGTGTCTGGAAATTTGCCTAGTTGAGCGTGGGCTAGTCTCGGAGGTTACAGCCGGAGGGGTTACAAAAAAATCCAAATTTCATTATTTTTTTTCTTGAGACTGAGATCTAGAAAAAATGTGTAAGAATTCTCAATGATGCAGCATTCTTGGACATTTCTCCCATGAATTTTCCAATTTTTTTTCATTGTTTTGACTTTTTACACGAAACATCTTAATAATTTAAAACAGAAAAACACTCATTTCAACGATGAACAAAAATTATTTCCTTCATATATAATTTTTGCTTCGTTTATAGAAAAGTTCTCATTAGATAAATAGCGAATTTCCCAGTATTGCAAACTGTTAAAAATTTTTGTCTGAAATTTCCGGTAGAATTTTTGGAAATTTTTTTATCGAATTTGATTATCACTGAAATTTCAAGAAATTTCGTCATTCAAAATTCAGAATTTCCACGAACAAATCAAAGGGAACAGTGAATTACAGTTCCATTTTTCCCTGAAAATGATTAGAAAACCACAAAATTCTGGTAAATATATTCTTGAATTTTCAGGATTTTTCCCCCTAAATGGCATTCAGTGTCACCGTCCTGAAAATTAGTAGTCAATTGTCCATGAAAGTTCATTTTTTTTCCAACAGTGCAGGAAAAATTCCCCGCAAAAATTTCCGTGATGTCTACAGAAGGACAACCGCCCCGCAAATGAATTTTCTTTTCGCTCAAAACTAATCTCTCGTAAGAAAATATCTTCCCTCATTAATTACGAGATCTTCTTCTATTCAAACACTTCGCAATTGAAACTCATCAGCAGCTCGAGCGCTCGGAGATGCATTCAATTTGTGCGAAGCCGCGGGAATACACCAACGAGACAAATTAATCCACCAATTTGAACATGTAATATCGCAAGATACGGAGAATTCCACGCACAATATATTCCGAAATGCCCCGGTGTGCGGTTGGTGTTGAGTGTAAGATCAGTCCTGTTATCTCCAAGCGGCGAATAATAATTCATACCACCTTTGACTGAGTGTGCACAGGGACTAACACTCAAGTTCCAATCAGTGTCAAATGATGTACATGATAGCGATGAATAGGTTCTATTACCGTTTGATATCCCAGTGTACTGCATCGATAGTTCATTGTGAGGAAACATAGTTCTCGTGCCGCATCGTCCGAAGGACGGCGAGGCCAATATCGGAAATCAATTAAACGACCCAGGGAATGCTTCGGTCGACGGAATTCAAAACTGCGGTTACACACTAATGTTGTGTACCTGTCAATTGTTCGTACCTGCTCCTTTATTTTTGACTTACGTCGGACGCGAGAATTGTGGGGATTCCCTGGGGTGTTCACCACCCTCTTCGGTTTTCAACGGCTCATGCACTGGTATATCAAGAAAATTCGTGCCTTAAAGTAGTATAAACATAACCTGCATTTTGAAGATTGAAATCTGAAATAAATTCTAAACGAAAGTTAAGGATATTCTCGCGTCTTTTACAGTTTGGTTCAGATCACACTATAGATTCAACCGTTTTCCTTTACATTTATATTTCACACAGGATTATGATTTTTTTGAACATTCGTTGGTTATAAATGAATAATTGAAATTGATTAAAATTTCGGAAATGTTATTTTTTTCGGACATGAAATCGATTTTTAGTAAAATTTTGAATATGAATTTGTTACCAGTCCGAACAAATGGTTTTTATGGTGAAAAATTGATTGTTTATAATTTATTCATAGAAAATGCTCGTAATTTTAGAAAATTCCAGTTTTTAAATGATTTCGTCAATCTTCATCAATACAGTAAACTTTCTTATTTTTTTCAGATTTAAAAAATGTTTTCTGGCGGTTCAATATCGCTATTCAAATTCAGACCTGCAAAGTTTAAATAATAAGATGATTGTAAAATGTCCGGAAATTTAGGGTCAAAACGAGTCACGAAAGAAATCAGAATGAAGCAGAACAGCATTTCACTGTAGAAACAAGTGGGAAATTGCTCTTGTATTGCGTACAGTATAGTTATTTTTGATAATAAATTAGCAATGGGCACGCGTATAATTTATTATTCATTTCATTTCATTAAATTCATTTCAATAAGATTCTTTTCAACGAATTTTGTCAGATTTTCAACTTAGTTGAATGTCATCAGTATCATTATCCTCATTATCCCTTTCTTCTATACAACCGATTGTCTTTTTTACGGTTCCATCTCTCTCCTCAGCCCTTCGATAAAATGTTAACTGAAAAATTTTATTGATACATTCTTGAATGAATTTGAAATATCTCATTTGAAGAAACCATCAGAAAGCTCACTTTCAGGGAAATTCATGAAAAATTCGAAATTTTCAACAATCATCCTAAAAATCAAATCAACCAATATAACTATCTTAATCATCTTTTAACTTCGACTTAATGACATTAAATTAATGAATCCGACATCAAAACAAACATTTTGAGCTTTGATTGAATTCATTTGAAGCATGATATTCAAAGATATCCGGAATTCTGATTTTCAAAAAATATAAAATTTTTACAAATTTTCAAATAAATCAAAATAACGATTATTGCTATCGTCTTCATCTTCCAACTTCATCAAAAGGACATCCAAACAAATTTTTTAAGTCATCATTCAATCAATTCAGAACACTTTCTTTAGCAATCGTGGGAAAAAATTCGAAGATTAAAAAACTAATCGATGAATGAAAATTTAATTAATGAAGATTGATAAAATTTAAGCTCTCTATGCATGACGTAAACGTCTAGTTCATCACTCCCACAACCACTAATCTGTCTCCAATATCCCCCAAACAAGACCTCCCCACGCAGTAAATTAAACCGCGGCGACGTACCTCTCAAATTGAGCCAGCGACACAATATACCATGTAATTATCGTCGGCCAAAATTCAACCGTTGGCCCAAGAACTCCTAAAGACACGTTCGCTACTCCCCCGTCTAGAGAGAATACCCAGATATTTCGACTCCGCTCAGTAATGTGGCATTTGCATAAATTACCCCCTCGAGTTTCAACGCTAACTAATTTCATCAACTCGTAAATTATCCGTTGCAGAGAATGTGTGATGGTCGATAATCGTTTACGGTACACGGGTAGACGATAATTAGGCCTTTAAGTGCTGATAGACAGAGTAATATGGGCATTAAGCTAATATGGATCGTCCATTGTGGTTTATATTTCCGTGGATTTCAATTGTCGATTATTCATTCCTCGTCGTAAGTTCAATTGGATCAGCAATCCCATCAATTATCGATTTTTCGTCAGTGGTGGATGCTCTCCCCCCTCGCCATGACTTACCTCGTTGTTTTTCTCTTCTTTATAATTTATTGTTTCATTTATTTTTAATAATTGAAATTTCACTGGCTCAAATCTAAATATGAATAGATCCAATTTTCTCATTTTCAATTTTCTTCTGTAATGAAGAACAATAACGTCGAATATTGCATGCCCATTGAGAATTCTATGAAGTTCGCAATTTTTTTGGTAGCGGAAAAATGGGAATTCTTCAATATACTTCAATTTTCAATAAGAACGTGAATTCCAATTATTTCAATTCTTTGAAATTTCGATAGATTAGATTAGATTTTTTATTGGGTAAAATGTATAGCCTTGCGTAGCCTTCTACATTTTCACCGGTTACATAGTAATTAAAACAAACTTAGTTTTTTATAGTCTACCCGTTCGATTTATCAGATTGAGCTGAAAATCCAATATTTTTACCTGAAATTTCCTGATTTCTGGTGATTATCATAGAATAATTGAATTAAAATTTAGAATTTCCATCGATTTTTGCATCAAATTATGAATTTTCAATGACGAAATTCCTTGGAATTTCAGGAAAACTTTTCATTATTCTACGTGATAATACAACACCAATTCAGTTTATTTAATTGTCGATATAAGAATAAGATTTATTGAATTAATTTCATACGTATACACTATTGTCCCAAATTTGAATTCAAAATACACTACAGAAGTGTATCAGTAATTGCGATCAAAAATTTTTAACAGCAAATTGCACTGTTAGAATTATTTACAAAATTTGCATCAAAACCGGTCCAAAATCGCTGAAAAAATAAATTCCCCATAGCATTGTTAGAAATTTTTATAGTAAATCTCATGCGAGTGACGTGGAATCGGATTAAGTGCAAAAATGGTAATGAAATTTCAAGTTTTAAGTAGAATTATCGAAAAAGCATGAGTTTTCAGTACAGGGAGATGAAAATTTCACAAATCGATTAAATTTTCAGTGAAACATGAATATTCAGAAACAAAATGACCCAAATTTTCAATTTTCCCCTGAACTTTTCTGATTTTTCTGAATTTCCACAGAATAATTGAACAGAAAATCAACGGAATATTTGACTTTTCAATGACAAGATTTCCCGAAATTTCAGTGGAACTTGAACACGATAAAAATTTCCGGAATTTGACACGGAAAATTCAGAAAAAATTTTAACAGTGTGCACTCCCCATTCACATCAGAAGACTCATCCATTGTCACATCTCGCGTCTGTTGTGCAAAATCATTATCCGTGGAGTACCCCGAAACATACCCATATGAAGCGTGCCGAGTTCCAGCCGACTGAAACTCATCGATCCGCACACACTTGCATCGTGCATACATGGCTGCATATACATTCAGCAACAATTCGGTGCAGACGAAAACATAAAATAGAAAATTGAAAGGAAAAGCCCGCCACCCATCACTGTTCATATGTTTTCGAGCTTACGAGTGACAATGAGATAGCTGGTAGCTTAACGCCCGCGCATTTACGATGACACTCTATAATAGGCTATTCTTCTGTTGCACTCCGCGAGTCTTTACAAGGGAATATGAATTGCAGATGCTTTGAATCTCTGCACTGCAGTGATCAATATTTCAACAGGAATTTTCTTTGTGATTTCTCGTTGGTTCCGCGGAACGAGAGAGAATTTGTAATGGAACGTCTGCTTTGACATTTTGCGACGCATGTAATTAAGGATATCCAGGTATCATTTACAGTTTGATACAGATCATACAAATTTGTTAATTACATTGCGTGAGAAAAATTTGAAAGAAATCATGAATATGCACACGCATGAAAAAATTGAACAAAAAATCTAGCGTATTCACTCGAAAATTCTATTGGAATTCTATAGGAATTCTATGGGGTTTCTATTGGATTTCTGTTGAAAAATTCTCTTTGGTTTTTGAGCTGATTCTATTGGATATTCGATAACAAAACGTCAATAGATTTCGAATTTCTGTTCGGAATTTCCTCTCTAGATTTTTTCTATAAGAATGCTTGGGCATCAATTTTCAAAGTTTTTTCCACTCGAATTGTGTAATGCAAAATAAAACAAAATCCAGCGGAAAAAACTTGGAAAATTTGTGCTCAATAATTCTAAGACAAAAAATCTCAAGAGAAAAATTTCATTTTTATTTTATTTTTATGTATTTGGAATTTTTGGATGGCATTATCGAATTTTTCAATTGAATTGCGATAGAAATCCTATAGGAATTCCATAGAATTCCTATAGAATTCTGATAGAATTTTCTAGTGAATTCACTAGGTTTTCTATTGAATTTTTTCATGCGTGCAGCGGCATTCAGATTCCATTTTACAATGAATCATTATTTTATTCATAAACGTTGTCTCTCTATATAATAAGAAATAACGAGGTTTAAAAATTCAGAAGACGCCCCTGATTCTCATCCTTATCTGTGAGCCTAATCACGCCATTGAGAATGAATTCTTATCTCCATCTCTCTAATATGTTCTTATTTCTATGGATTCATACGGGAGTCATATAGGGGTGATATTCTATGGGGGTCGAATCCTTAAAAAATAATAATACGAGTACACCTCTATAGACTCAAGTAATTATACTCTCGAATTCCTCATTAATAGAAATGTCAGCGTAATTTTATGCTGAATATTCAAGTAAATGGAGAAATTTCTGTATTACCGTTACTCAAGAATTTAAAATTACCTTGAATTTCCCGTGAGAGTATTTTTTATCCACACGGAGAGCTATATTCAATAAAAATTACGTTCAATGAATCTTTTCCGTAATTCCGGAGCGAAATGTGATTGTAGGAAATTTTACGGAGCTGTCACTGAATTTTTCCGGAGCGTTTCGTAATTTTTATCTGAATCTCCTGTGAAAAATTACGATATTGTCACTTGAATTTTCTGAGTCGATTCCGTAATCGGTGAGTGAATTATGAGTTCCGTAATTTTTACTGAACATTTCTCGCCGTGTATAATTTCACGATTTCTCTCCCTTCTAAATCGAATCTATCTCACTCCATGAAATTTCAATTTTTATCCAGTAGTGTATACCCATTCCCTTCAAGAATCAATTGGCATAAAACATCTACTCGTTCCATTCCCCGGGTGAGCCGAAAATACATGAAGAAGGTAAATTGCATACCATTCCCCAAAGTGGCATTTCAGGTTATGGTCTAATACATTGTTGAATAGTAGATGCTAAAAAAATTAATCTGACTACTGCAGAGGTAAAAACTGATGCTTCTGTCCCCCTTTTCAAGAAGTTTATCTACAAAGGTCTCAAGAAAGAGGATAAAGGCGTCTTAATTTGTGTGTTTGGGTCTTAGTTCAAGACACAAAGAAATGAAATTGCGAACAAACTATTGATAAACTCGTGCCACAATAGTATATTTCGTGAGAAGACCCGGTAAACCGCGATTCTAACCTCGCTTCGCTCGGTTTTCGGAAAAATTGCATTCATCACATGGTCCAAAAGTATTTTCTGACGAAAGTGATTATAGGTCTCGCCTTCGGCTCGGCCGACAAAGCCACATTCGTCAGAAAATACTTTGTGGACCTTGTCATGAAAATAACTATTTCGTAACGAGTGCAAAAAAGTGTTTTTCGTGAGAAAACCCGGTAAACCGCGATTCTAACCTCGCTTCGCTCGGTTTGATCGCGGTTTACGGGCCTTCTGACGAAAAATTGCATTCATCACACGGTCCAAAAGTATTTTCTGACGAATGTGACGAATGTGAGTCGCCTTCGGCTCGGCCTACAAAGCCACATTCGTCAGAAAATACTTTGTGGACCTTGTGATGAAAATAACTATTTTGGCGAGTGGGAGGTTTCGAGCCGAAGGCGAGTGATATAATCCCACGAGTTAAAAAACATTTTTTCACGAGTTACGAACAATATTTTTCATCACAATGTGGCGGAAATTGGACTTTTAGGCACGCGGAGCGTGCCGAAAAGTTCACTTTTCGTCACAGCGTGATGAAAAATTAATTTTCAGTTTTTTTACTCCACATCAGGGAAAAAAATGCGAAGGAAATAAAAGTTTTCTCACATTTGTTGATAATTTGTTGATCCACATTTTTTTCACGAAAATTTGCGAATTGTAATTAAAACAATTTAAATGTGAGATCTTTTTCCTCATCAACTCAGTGTAATTCACTTCTTTTACATGTTTTCGATGGAATGTGTGAATTAATTAATTCTCGAATGGATGAATTAAAAGGTAATCAATGTCGAGTATTCTCACTCAACGAAATATTAATTGAGTTTCCGACAGCTTTCAAATTTTGTCGATTACAATCAACTTTGATTCATATTACATCTGGTAGGTGGCCCTCGGAATCTCATTTTTGTTGAAAACTTTATAACGAGGAGAACAGCTCCGCCCTGTGAGAAATAAAAGCTCAGACTGACACCTGACGCTCTCAGGCTGTTTTTCCTCCTTTTACGATGTCCATAAGAGAAATGTGGCATCTCTTACACCGCCATAAGGGTCACCACTATCAAGCATTACCGACGCATAAGCTTTTATGCATTTTGCATTCGTAAGGATCACACGTTTGGATTTTTTATGGTGAAGGTGGAAGTTTTCAGACTCTTGTTGGGTTAGTTAGGATCAATATTTTATGATAGTTTATGAAAATTGTTTCCGATATTCTTTGTTCAATAACAAATATCCCATTCAACGCCTATTTTGCTCTAGGTTCTTGAAGATTTTGCAGTGGTTTTATTATTCAAACTTGGTATTTTTATTTTTTTATCCATTTTGAGCCATTAAAACACATTAAAAGAATGTGAAAAAATGAAAACAATCATTTTTATTGCGATTAGTTTTTTACTATTTTTTATTTAGATGGATAATGGAATTGAAAAATTAGAAATTTTTCACGGAAAACAGCAAAATTTTTATTTTCAGGGATACGTCACTGATTTTCAGGAGTCAACTCCCAATTATTAATGAGTCTTGCAATGAGAATTTTTCAGACTCTCATTAGCTTAGTGAGGATAAAAATTTTATAATTTAAAATAGTCTTTGGTATTTGTCGTTCAGTAACAAATGTTTCTATCAATGCCTGTTTTACTTTCACGGAGAGAAATTTTCTAGAAAAATTCCAGTATGAGTAGGGGAGGGTGGGGCAAAACGGCCCCCCTTCAATTGTCAATAACTTGTGAATGACATTGTGAAAATTCCCAGTTTCAACTTCATTTTGAAGATAATTTTTCATTCTTCAAAACGAGCTCTAACTCTTCCCAATCGGATTATTGAATCGGAAAATATTGACGATTGAAGGGGGACCGTTTTGCCCCATCCTCCCCTACTGAAAAAAATCACAATCCACTGGTAGTGAACAATTCTAGTGTTGTTAAGGTAAAATTTCTCAGGATTTCTGGTAAAATTTCTGCGGATTTCTGTGAAATTTTTTGCCTCTTTTACCGTGCTAGCACAAGAGATTTTTCAAAAAAAATTCTCTCCGTGTTCGCTTTTTGACGATTTTGCAATCATTTTATTCTAACTTTGAATTTTTAATTCTTTCGTCCCTTTTCAGGCCTCAAAAAACGTGAAAAAGAGAGAAAGTCCATTTTTTTTAGATAAATAGTATAATTGAAAAATTGGAAATCTTTCACGGACAAAAAAAGTTTTGATTTTCAGGGACACATCACTGATTTTCAGAAGTCTATTCCCAATTATTAAAGGCTCGCGATTGTAAAATTCAGCGAGTGCGAAATTCTGTTTCATCGTAATTCGGTGTGAAATCATGGCAATATACTGAAATTATCGTAAATCTCAGTTGGAAGTTATCAACAGACCAATAGACCCCTATCAATTCACATAATTATCCAATTATTAATGACTCCCGTCTTTGACTCGCGCAATTAACCCCACCTACGTAGTCAATGACCCCAAAGTATTTAATTATCGACCCTCCAAACTCTGTCAATTCCCTCGAACCCAATCTGCATTGTTCGCTCCAGTCTTCCCCAGCCCCTCCCCATCGAGACAAATGAGCTCCTCCGGGCCTTGCGAAGGAATCGAAGAATCGAAATTGTTGTGGAATTTCATAACTCCTCGAGGCAGTGCATCCGGAACCACTGGGATGGGGGTTGCAGGAGAGACGGAGCACGTGAGTTATAGGCTGTCCAATTGTGAGAGTGAATCCGTTATACCTGGGCTCGGATTCAGCGCGGAACGAAATTCAGTCAGGAAATTTGGCCCCTCGTTGGATGCACCAGTAACTCATCCTTATGTATTCCAATATTTTACAATATCCTTCGCGTTCATCTCATCCCTTTTCAAATCTCCTAATACAAAGTAGCAATAATGATGGATGATTCATGAATGGTGTGCAGTGTCATCCGATAGTCATTGTTTTTGTTGTCATTGATTTTTGCCATTATGAATTACATAATACACTTAAGCAAATAAAACGACTATAAAATTAATTTTATTGGCTTGAATATGTTATCGTGACTGATTGTTTGTTTTGCTGAAAAAAATTCATGAATCATCTTGAAAATAAAATTTTCAGGGAAAAAATCCTGGAATTTCAATAATTTTAAAGGAATTCCCTCCAAATTCAAGGGAATTCAGGAGTGAATATTGATTTTCACTTGAAAATTCATGTACATTGTGGAATTTCCGGCTTCTTATCACTAAAAAATTGTCAGAGCCTTGAAATTACATTGACTTTTTCCCCTTAAATCGAATTCAAGGTATTTTTCCGGAAAATTCAGCCGAATTTTTTTAACAGTGAGTTGTTTTCTACTTGAATCAAGTAGGCGACCACTTGAGAGCTTTTTCACACAGAAAAACCTGAACGTAAATTAGGTTTCGCTAAGCGTAATTACGATTTGCTAAACGTAATTTACGCTTAACACCAATATGACGTCTGGCTTTTTTCCCATCATGAAAATCGGAGTTTAGGCTTCAAGAAGGCGTATTTTACGGTAAAAATAAAAAGGTAAATAACTTCCAAGGAAAATCTTTTTTACGTTATTCGCCAAGTGCATTTCACGCTTAAGAAATCGTAAATTACGATCTTAATTGAAACGTATTTGACAATTCATTTACGCGTAATTTACGAAAAACGACATCGTATTTTACGCGTGAAATAGCGTTTTTGCTTTCGTCAAAAATCATCAATCAGCAATTTACAAATACGAAACCATAAATTCCGCTTATCTAATAGCATCGAGAAAATAACTTGTAGAATTTCCCCAACTTGTCGTTCAAAATTCACCAAATAATTTTCACCGCGCGTAATTACCGCTTCGAATTTATGAATCATCTGTTCTTTAATAACCCAATGTTTCACCAACTGATACAAAAACAGTACCCCCCACCTCCCGCAAAACTAATCCCCCAAGTGTGAACAGAATAATGTCAGAAACTCGTCTACACTTCAGAAGTATCAGTATCAATTTCCGTGGATGTAGCGATCCAGATGGGTCCCCTCATGAATTCCCATCAAAAGTTTATTGCGCACTGCACACAGGAAGCAATCCTAGTTGTTAATACCCCATCATTGCCCCACCCAGTCTCGTACTTGTCTCGCTAATTACCCGCGCTCATAATAATCCCGAAATAATCCACAACCCGCCCTCTCCACTCCTCCCGCCGCACCCCGCACCCCGCACCCTTCAACCCCTGGAAAAATCACTCAATCTCAGCGGTATCCTCTCAAGACCCCTCCCCTCCCCCCACCCCGCTTCCCCCGTCATCATTCTCGCGGCTTAATTAGCGTGAACGAGGGACGATGATTCCATTACCATAAATAACAAAAACATACAACAGTAACAGTATTATCTAAAGTGAAACGAAAGAAGTTGAAGCGGCGGAAAGTGCGGGTGGACGGAAGGTCACTGGTGCAGTGACGTCGATATCACAGTGAGGGATGCACAACTGGGCGCCATCTCTCGGCGAATGGGTGAAGGGGCGTGAGGATGGTGAAGGGAGCACGTGGCCGATCTTACCATGTGACTCGATCCGACCGAGTTCGTTGGCACGCGAAATAACGCAGAGTCCTTTTCTACTGGTTGAGGGCGAATACGATAATTTTGCAGAATACTTTATCATTCATTGATTTGATAATAAACTTCAAAACGGGTGATTAATCTATCGAATTATTGTCGGGAGTAATTTGTTTTAATCATCGATTGAGAATTCGACTGGGGATTTTTGGGAGAGTGATATTGAATTCGATTTTGGGGGAAAAGATAATGAAATTTCTGATTTCACTGACAATTTAATGGAATTTTAAATTTTTGAGGAACAGTAAGGGGAGAATTTGTCGACGTATTTGTATTTTCAATGAAAAGAGGAATATTCTGTGCCAAGTTACATGGAATTTTTATTTAATTGAACATTTAAGAATTTATCTACAGGAATTTTACCGATTTCTACTGATTTTCAGAGAATAATTCATCTGATATTTACAGTTCTCATTGAGTTTTCCATGAAATTATGAATTTTCGGGGGAACTAAAATGTGACAAAAGTTTCCAAAAAGTATAGCGGATATTTCAGATAGAAATTTTAACAATGGATACTGTTAAAAATTTTGATATGAATTTTCTGTGTCAAATTACGGAAATTTTGTTAAATTAGCACTGAAATTTCAGAAAATCTTGTAATTGAAAAATCAATTATAGCATTGATGTTCTGTTTGAATGATTTGAAAATCAATAAAATACTTGATATTTCTGTTCAATTATTCCGTAAAAATTCGGAAAAATTAGAAAAATTCAGGAAAAAATGGAAAATTTATGTCATTTTGCTTACAAATATTTATGTTCGATTGAAAATTCAGTTAAGTTATGGAATTACCTTCCCACTCCACTGCAAACTCATGAATTTCCTTGAATTTTCCCTAAAACATGAAATTTCATAATGATCTTTCCCCTAAATCAGAATAAATGGCATTCTCATGAGAATGACTACCATATTTTTGTTATTAAATTTTTATTATTATTCAACTGTTATTTTCAACTTAAACCATTTGACCGCTTCGCTACCGAATTGATCACTGAATCTCAGAATTTCCATTACATTATAAATCACTAAACGCCACTATCGAATGCCGAAAACTCAGTTAACCAAGAGTCAGTTTACGAAAATTCACAATAATTGCATTAATTCTCAAGCAACAATTTTAATTATCGTTATAAAAATTCCCCGACTCCACAACAGAATTTCTTTTGCCCGCAAGATCCCACAATTTCCCCGAACCTCACAAAAAGATGCAGCGACTCAGAAATTTTCTGGTGCCACAAACTGCAGTCTAAATACTAACAAACACGCCTCAAGCCCGGCACAGTGCTCCTCAGAAACTCCTGAGTGGTTTACTCCCCTCAATGCTGATTATTTTCCACAACTGAAGCACCAAAAAAGAAAATAAACTAAACACTCCTCTTTGGATTCCCTCAAACCCGACAATCTCCGGTTTGTTTCATCAGGTCAGTCGACGTAAGAGACTGACCACAAAGTTCTCGTCTATTAATACCATTCGACACTAAAGATACCAGACAGTGAGTATTTATTTCGCCGGATCGATAGAGATCAATTCATCCCTTTTTATGTTCCCCTGGGGCTAGTAAAACAGCCCAGAAATAGATCGTCGGGGGCTGGGGAAGAGGAGAACAACCGCAAAGGCAACTTCCGTTTCCCCTATTTCATTTTTCCGTCCTGAGGGGCCGGGGGCGGGAATTTTCAAAGTGTTACTGCACTCTCGACCTCGTGAAACCCAACGCCTATGGATTTACCTTCGGCGCTTTGACGTCAATGATCGGACAGTGGGGGCTCGGGGTAGACATGTGGCAATGACCGAATTATTATAAATAATCCAATCTGTTTACCGTCTAGAAATGCCAACGTGGGCTCCTCAATTCACTCTGTCTATAGGTGGATGACAACAAGGGGGAGGGACACGTATATTGCCCATACGTGACTGTAGACATCTGCCGGACTGATGCAGCACGCTAACCACTAATGATATTACTTACTGGGATTACGGGATGAACCGTTCAGCTTGCGGCCCGTGATTTTTTTCTGGGGGGGGAGGGGGGAGCATTGTTTTCAGTGGTGTTGATTATTGGCGAGGGGCGAGATGAGTTATGTGGGGAACGGTTATTACGAACGAAATTGGGTTAGGGTGCGATTGTTGGGGGCGGATTCGCGTGGGTGTGACTCGCCAGGGTTGAAACCAATAACTTCTTGGGGAATTCCTTTTTTGCTTGCGAATGGAACACTGTTAGAAATTTGTTGAAAGTTCACTCACAATGTCATCTGAATTTTCAATGTTCTGAGTTTGAATTCGATTTGAAATGAAAATGTTCAGTAAATTGTTCATTCATCTTGAAAATTCAACAAAGTTGGGTTTTTCGTGGTAAAGAATCATTGATTTTTCAATGAAAGCTTGAGTTTTCAAACTCATCGTGAAAATTGAACATCACATACAATTCAGTTCTCAATAGATTGAGGATTCAGAGAAATTATTGCCTGAATTTTTACAATTTTCAAGGTTTTTCAGTGCCGTATGGACCTGAAAATGGAGAATTACTTGAATATTTAAGAAATTAATTGATTTCTCAATGAAGAATTGTACAGAAATTTCATGTAACTTTGTCGTTGTTAAAAATTTAAAAAAAATGATAATTTTGTGCAAAATGTAGTTTGAATCACGCAAAATATTCATCATTTGTTTTTTCACTTAATTCAATTGACAAATTTGATGATTGAAAATGGTCTGTACCAAACTACACAAGATACTTGGATATCCTTAAACTATTTTACTGCTTCGCTACTGATATCAGTGATTGCATGAATTCTCTTGAAATTTCTAGTCAAAGAGCTTGAAATTTTCAACAACCACGAAGTTACATGTAATTTTCGTATATTTCTTCATTGACGAATCAGTTAATTCCTTGAATATTCAAGTAATTCTCAATTTTATTGAAAATCGAATTATGTAATTTTCAATTCCTACGATCAGTTGAGCAATTTGAGCGTCCATTAAAAAATCAATGATTGTTTAACACGAAATTTTTTTTTTTCATTCTCAAGATGAACGAGAAATTTAGTGAGCGCTTTCATTAGAAATTGAATTCAACCTCACATCCAAAATTCAGATGAAAGAACATTTCTCAGTGTGCGTCGCTGCAATTGATTTCCAACTCATCACATCAGGAGCCTCCACAAACCTATCAATAAACCCGATAAACCCCATTGAGCATCTATCGAAGTCACGTGCACAGAATGTCACAGTGGTCACTGGCCCAGATAAACTTCGTTCTCATGGTTCTAGAGCCCGTCACTGCTTTTCCCCAACCGCGAATGCCGAGCCGTTCTTGATACTTCATTGATGTATAACGCTGGTTGGCCGCATTCACTGAGTGCAAGTGTACCGTAGTGTACAGGGGCGGGCCGTTTACCAGAAGGCTCCCCCATTGCGCCAAGGGAAAACAGGGATGCTGACCTAGATTTTATCCGACATACCCTACCCCTCGCAGTTGTCGTTTCAGCCAGTGTTTTACCTTCGACAACGAGATGCCGGTGAATGGACTCTGTTGGGGTATGACGCAAACACCATAGCACACTTTCATCTGACCTTTTTTTCGGGGGGCGAGAAAAAAAAACTGCTCCAGTCAACCGGCAGATTCACATTGACAGAACCCAACGATTCTCACTCTAACGATTGCTTTGCGCTTTCGATGTGATGAGAGGGGGGGGGGGG
>NW_021680455.1:121584-125234 GCF_001412515.2 Diachasma alloeum | reverse complement strand
GATTTTTCGGCTGGGCGGGGCGCACGGGTGAGGGGGTGGCAGAGGGCGAGGTAAACTCCGTCTATGGAGAAGCAATTTAACGGAGCAACGTAATTTCATTGAGCGATCGACAGTTCAACGGGAGAGGGCCAGTGGGATTCTCGTTTAGCCTTCAGTCTTTGCTCCATTTATTCCTCGCAATTCCGGGAGACTAGCAAATGGGTCAAATTGAGGATGGGCTTTCTTGGGATATGCTCCAGCACGAAGAAAAATATACTTGAATTGAGCAGGTTTTATACCAGAATCAAGGGTAATATACAGTGTTGGAAAATTACTCTCGAAATTTCAAGTAAAAAATCTTGAAATTTTTAGCAACGAATAATTTACATGGACTCTCCACTAATCTTGTTATTGATAAATCAGCCAATGTTTTTGAATATTCAATGAAATTTGATTTCTCAGGTTCATAGGACAACGAAAGTTACTGAAAATCATGGAAATTCAGGCAACTTTTCTTCTGAATATTTAATCTGTTGCTTAATTTTCGCTGTAGGTTTGAAAATCCGAATTGTCATTGAAAATTCAATGATTATTAATAATACAAAACTTCATTTTATTGAATTTCCTAAATGAAACAGGAATTCCATGAGCGATTTAGTTTGAACCGGAATTCAAGTGCAGAATATTGAAAATTCGAATGCATCTATTACTTACATTTCAAAAAAATTCTAACTGTGTACTCGATTCGAGTATATTTTCAATTGTTGTAATTCGAGGATGATTATTTCGTATCAGCCCGGGGTGTATCAAGCGCTCTCACATATAATATAAGGGTCAGACACTAAATGTGAGGATATAAGGGCCACAAAGTGGAGGTTAAATAATGAGGGTCGGAATATTAGAGTCAGAAACTGAGGGCCTGAATGTAAAGGTGAAGGAATGAGGGTCTAATATATTGGAATCAAGTATATTTTATTCTTAATTCGAGAATCAAATCTATTCGATTCAAGTGAATCCAGATTCAGTAAATATTTCTAAATGTCATAAAAGTATTTTTCGATTAGCCAAATAATCGTCAATCTTAAGAACTCAATTATTGATTAATAAAATAATTCGGAATTTGAATATTTACATTAATGATTACGTTAATAATTACAAAACTGGTCAGTAATATTAACAATTGATTCATTCCAAATTGAACATTAATTAAAATTTATGATTATGTCGATGTCTGTTGGATATTAATGAAAACATAAGTGAAAATCGAGTTTGAATCTAGATGAGATACACACAGACAAATGATTCAAATGGTTTATTTGAATTAAATACAGTTTATTTCATTAAAATAAACCATTTTTCTGGGTGTAGTTTTCTATGAAGTATTTGAATAATTACATTGATTTGATTCGTATAATGTTTGTTTAATTGATACGAATCATTCTATTATTCAATTCGTTACCTCATCCACTCCCTCAACCGATATACCTGTACATTGTCTTTTGGCAGAGAACCCAGAGTTCTCTCCAAGTCCTTGGCCCTTGATCTCCGGTTGCTGTAAATGTTGGCACTCGAGCCACCACTCACTCAGCCTTAAACAACCCCGGCTGAAGATCAATCATCGAGTGTACGTGGCCCATTGTCTCTCTCTCTCGAGCAGTTGTTTTTTGTTCTCTCGAGTGGTATCTCCGCCCCGTTCATCTCCAGCTTTTTTGTTAACCGAACAAACAGTCGTTGATGGGACATCATTGAGAGATATTAGGTTACGTCGAGGGCTTAATGAATTTTGAAGATTCGGTGGGATTTTTTTGGCGGGGGGGAGTCGGTCAAAGGGGAAAAATCTGAGTCATACGGAATTATATTTTCCAATGGGGAGATAGCTATGCGGACGTGACGTGCTTTTGGCGTGTCTCCACTGTCGCGTTGCGGAAATTCTGGGTGCCCTGGATATTTGGTATTTATTATAAAAATATTCGGAGAATATTCTTACGGGGTTTTACACAATTTCAATGCACCAACGACCACTGCGCCAATGATATTAACTTACTTGATAAGAGGAAATTTAATATCTTTCACTAGAATTAAATTTTTGTCGTAATCATCAAAAATATCCTTAGGAGAGGGAATATTTAATTTTTCGGTAAAATTATTTTTTTCTCCCGGTGCAATAAAAGACACCTAGAATTTATTGAATACAAATAAATCGTAAAGAAACTTTATTCACACTACGGATTCAATCTTTTTCAATCATCAAATTTGTATATTAAATTGCGTGAGAAAAATTTGAAGAAAATCTTCAATATGCATTATATTTACATTATATTTTCCACGGAATTATTATTTTTTAAATATTCGTTGTTTATGAATAAATAATTGGAATTGTTTAAACTTTAAGTAATCTAATTTTTTTAGGCATGAAATCGATTTCTGATAAAATTTCGAATATGAATGAATTTGTGACGATTCGGAACAAATGATTTTTATGATGGAGAATTGATTGTTTATTAATAATTCATAGGAAATGCACGTAATTTTCAATAATTGTGCTTTTTAAATTATTTCAATCTTTCTCAAACAGTAAACTTTCTAATTTTTTAAATGTTTTCTAACGATTCAATATCGATATTCAAATTTAGACCTGCAAAGTTTAAATAATGAAATTACGTTATGTTCTGATTCATCTCCATTATTGTTAAATATCCAAAAAAATCAAGGGATGTTGCAGAAAAAGAAAACAACATTTATCTAATTTTCATTTTGCACAATTTCGACAAATTAGAAAATTAGATAAATGTTGTTTTCATTTTCTCCCACATCCCTTGATTTTTTTAATAAATAAAATAATTGTAAAATGTCCGGAAACTCGAGGTCAAATGGGGCTCAAATGGAAGCTCTGATATTCGACTATAAAAATAAAAAAGAATTTCTCTGGAGAAGAAATAGTGAAAGTATTTGAAAATCCCTAAACGTGGAAAAAATAATAAATTTGTTTTTTAATTGAATCAGCATCATTAATTTTTTATCCTTTACTTCCAGTAACGGTTAAAGTAATTTGTTGCAATCATCAGCGTCGACTTCCACCCCACGTTATTGCCCTCCGAAAAAGAAACACGCCCGACAAAAACCACAGTAAATCCCTTCGTGCCGTTCAATACAATACGCGAGCGCCTTACGGTAGCAAAAATTTTAAACCGCTTCCCTTGACGGCAATATATCCTCCTACTCTCCTCCGATAGTGGTTTGGTAATTTATCTGACGATATTGGTATGTCTCATCCCTCTTCAACCCACCTCACGTCCTCTCTCTCATCACAAATAACGGATGAGGAGCTCAACAGTTTCCTTCATCCCTCTTATTTTGAAAATCACAGGATTGCTCCGCATTTCTCGGTATTTAATTCATAGCCACTTCGGCTCAATCATTCGGAATTCGTGTAAAATCAGCACTTGCGTTGTAACCATTTTCCTCTCTTTCTTCTCCTCGCACAATCGATTCTCGTTACATGTTCAATTTTCAGTGGATTAAATTGATATCCTCGTAAATCTTTCATTCTGGCATTTTGCCGGAAGATTACACGGGCCATCAGTTTCAGGAGTTTGTCTGAAAGTTCATATGAATTTTATTGGCCCTTCGGCATTTTTAATTTTAAGGGCAAGGGTGGGGGGGGGGGGGGG
>NW_021680455.1:118314-121526 GCF_001412515.2 Diachasma alloeum | reverse complement strand
GGGGGGGGGGGGGGAGGTATGGGGAGAGTGGACGCTGCAAAAAATTGATTGGGGGACGGAGTAATCTCTTGAAATTGTTTTCCTCGGGTTATTATCGCTCACAGACATTTATTAAATTTTTTGATGTCTTGGGGGATGAGTTACATTTAATAATTTTGGGGATTTCGCGCTTATCTGGGGAACGAAGATTTCCGGGGAAAATGTTCAAAGTCCTTATGAAAGATTATTACGTGCTGGTAAATTAGTTTTTTAGCAGAAATATTTTTTTAATCTCTGATTCGTAAAGTGGGCGTTTGGATTGGGGAGAAGTTGATTTCATGCGAATCAAGTGACGAATGGAAATGAATTTTAAAGTGGAATAACAACTTGGTTATGTGTTATTTCGGTAAGCTCTCACGTTTGATTCAAACGAATTTATTTTACTCAGGAGAACAAATATTCATTATTAATTATTCAACAAATACAATTCTGTGGAATTGAACAGGACTTGTAAAATGAACTTCTTTTATATTTCGTTCTATTTATGGCTTCCCCCATATCACTGTTGGATCAATTCCACCCTCTCGCCATTACTTTTATCAAAACATCAATCATACTCGTGAACGTAATGATCCCTCCCCCCCAAAATTCTCCATAAAAAATTATCTGCTCCCCTCAGAACGACCAAAGCCGAAACTAAAGCTCTTTCGGATAAAAAATATGGACTTCTGGGCTGGAGCTCTTGTGTCGAATAATAAAACAAAATATGCAGTTCATCCTTCACATGTTTAAAGACGTGATACAGCACGGGCATAAAAACAGCGATGTCCATCTCTCCCTTCTCAAGGGGAAAATCAGGCAGGAGTTTATCTACAGATAATAAATGTGGCAGATGAAATAGACTATCGGGGATGTTTCTAGAGGGCTCAGTTATGAATTATTGGATAGTTCCGGGAGGACAACAGCAAAAATGTTGGGTTCAGTGCGATGTTGAAAAAAATGAAATGAGAATTCGATTAATTAAAAATCACTTCCTGAATTTTTTTATCAAGCAACAGTGCCACTGGAGAATTAATGGGAAATCGACATTTCACTTCAATCAATTCAATCAATCAATCTCAATTTCAATTTCAATTAATTTCAATTTTTTAGTGAAAATTGATGAAAATTGAGAAAATTTGAGTCAATTCACTCTTTAATTCTTAATTAACTGAAAATTCAAAGTAATTTGCGAATGAATGTCCATGTTTTGCATGAAAAATTTTAATAGATTGAATAATTGTTGTCTTTTCGTCGTTAAAAAATTAAAAATTCCATGATTTTTGCATTGTCAACAAATCACAAGTGAAATTTACGGTTCATCTCCTGGAAATGTTGATCAAGTCATAATTCTACTGGAATTTCAAAGAATTTTTCCAGAAAAAAATTACCATTTGATAAAAAAAATAATGGAAATATAAATTTTTGTTCAATTACTCCACGAATATTGATGCAAATCAGTAAAGCTGAGGTGAACAAATCCATCCATTTTCAATGAATCAGAAATACTGCATAATTGTCTCTTGAATGTTCATGTTTTGCTTCAAATTTAGCCAAATGTTGCTGAAAAATTGTGCAATTCGACGGAAAAAATCCCTAAATACCAGTAATTTATCTGATTCTTCCCGCTATATTTCCCCTGTTACAGCCACTTGAACCCAGTTTAGGGTGCACGGTAAACTGAGAAAAAAAAATTACTTTTGCCAAGGAATCATTTTCTTTGGAGAGGGATTTATTGTGTAGGAGCGTATTTCTCAAGACCAGTCATTCCCAGGTGGTCCATGTCCATCTGCAAATGTTGCAATTATGTTGAATTATGAGATGATTACGCTGCGTATGACCCGTCATTATTTTTTCAATTATTTCAAATTTGTGATTTTCTTGCGTAAAATAATTTGGAATAATTCTAAATATTAATCATTGTCAATGGAGTACATTCAAGGTTATATGTCGCGTAACCATCCCATAACTCAACATAATTGTGATACTTAAGATGGACTTGGATCTGGAAATGATTGAGACACAAGAAAACAATTCCCTGGCGAAAGTAATTTTTTTCTCAGTGTAATTTTTCTCGCATTTCTTTCTCTCGTTTTAACTCTCCCGATATCTTGCGCGGAAAAAAACAATCAATACCGATGCTGCACGATCAGACTCCATATATTCTACCCTACAATAGAAACCCTCATTCATCCCCATAATTTTCACCCATTTCTCGAACAAAAGGAACCCAAAAACCCCTAGAACATAATGAACTCGAGAATCCACAATTCCCCTTGCATTCTTCGCGGAGAAAATTATTTGGTGAATTTCAACAACTAGTTAATGAAGTTCAACAACTTGTTAATCAAATTTAATAACTGTTCATTGAAATTCAACAACTAGTTGTTCAAATTCAATAACAGATTGGTAATTCACTTTTTCAACATATACACTGTTGGAAATTTTTTGAAAATTCATGGAAAATATTATAGTAAATCTCATGATAGGATTTTGGGAAAAAATGGTTATCAAAGTTCATGTTTTAAGTAGAATTCACGGAAATTCCTGAGTTTTCAGTGGAAAATGAATATTGAGAAACAAAATAACATGAATTTTCAATTTTTCCCTGACGAATTTTCAGGATTTTTCTGAATTTCCACAGAATAATTGAACCAATGGAATATTTGATTTTTCAATGACTAGAAATAGCCTCGCGCTTCGCGCACCCATTGCGAGGTAAGGATATCTAAATACATAAATTATTAAATTATCTTTAAATCATTTAGTATTATTTTTTTAAATAAAAATGATAAATTTTTTTTTCTTCCATTAAAAACAATGTTATAAGCAAAAAAAAATAATGTAAGCCATGCTAAGACTAGAATTCTTATTCCATCAACATGAAATGACTTGGCGGAATAGATCGGTCACAGAAAGCGTTTCACCAATTCTCTTAAAGAGGACAAAATGTCCTGAAATTCCAGCGTAACTTGAACACGATAAGTTTCCGAAATTTAGCGCGGAAAATTCGGACGAAAATTTTTAACAGTGTAGTTGTTGGAATTCACCAAATAATTTTCTCCATTTCTCCCCAAAAAAATAAAACAGAGCCAGGTGGCGTGCGCGTGGCGCGGGTGGCTTTTCCGCGGCATGGGCGAAGGATCAGGTGGGGTGTGGCGGGGTCGGGGTTGAGTATAACAGCGGTAAAAAGA
>NW_021680455.1:0-118292 GCF_001412515.2 Diachasma alloeum | reverse complement strand
GGAGGAGTGCGGCGGTAGAGGATAGAGGAGGCGCGAGGGAGGGTGTATTGATTGTGCGCGTGGTCGGTTGTGTGGAAGTGAGAGAGGAGAGGAGAGGACACTGGGTTAGCAGCACATGAGTAGAGAGAGGAGAGGAGAACTCGGAGGGAGATGAGCATCAGCGCCGCACGGCCTTGTCTCTTTCCCTCCTCGTGTTGCCCCCACCACAAGTTCACTCCGGCTTCTGTGTTACTCGCTGGCCACGCCGCGTGCTCCCGACCCTTCCTGGAATCAATGCCGCGGCATTCTGACGCTAATATGCCAATGAAATTTCCGTGTTTGTTTCTTTCGTTGAATTATGGTTAGTTAGGTGGGGAAAAAGGTGCTGGAATTAAAAACCGTTGGGTACTGGAATCAAGAATACACCGGTGGAAAATTACTCTTGAAATTTTTAACAACGACTAAGTTACATGAAATTTCTGTCAATTTCATGAATTAGTTAATTTCGTGAATATTCAAGTAATTCTCGATTTTCAGGTTCATACGGCACTGAAAAACCGTGAAAATTTTGAAAATTCAGGCAACAACTTTTCTGAATTCTCAATCTATTGGAAATTGAATTGTATATCATGTTCAATTTTCACGATGAGCTTGTAAATTCAAGCTTTTTCATTTAAAAATCAATGATTACTCAACATGAAAAACCCAACTTTCTAGAATTTTTAAGGTAAATGAAAAATTTTGTGAACGCTTCCTTTTGAAATTGAATTCAATCTCACAACATCGGAAATTCAGGTGATTCTGTGACTAAAATGTCAAGAAATTTCTAACAGTGTACTGGTTTTTTCTTGAAATAAGAACCTTTGGGTATTCATATATTGCGTCACGCGATTGAGAAGGGGCGGAGGTTCTGTAATTTGTGACGATTTGTAACGGCGAGGGAGGGGGTTGATTGAGTTGTGATGTCAACTTAATTGAAATTTTAAATTTTTCCCTGAATTTTCTTGATTTTTCCGAATTTTCAGAGAATAATTTAACTGAAAAATCAAGTATTTTATTCATTTTCGGATCATTCGAACAGAAAATCGATGGAATATTAGGTTTTTCAATGACAAGATTTCCCGAAATTTCAGTAGAAATTAAACATGATATAAATTTTTAGGATTTGACATAGAAAATTTAGACGAAAATTTTTAACAGTGCAGGAGTTATTGAATATAATTTAAGGAGAAAAAATAATGAAATTAAAAATTTTCAATGGTATTGAAATGAGAATTCTTCAATTTATTTAAATTTTCGGTGAAATCATAAATAAGTTGAAGAATTCTCATCAGTCGGCAGTTCAAAAATGTGGAATTTCGTCATGAAATGGTTATGAAATTTCAAGTTTCAGTTAGAACTCGAAGAAATTCATGAGATTACAGTGAAAATGTGACGGAAATTTCACACCTCGATTGAATTTTCAATGGAACACGAAAATTCCGAAACAAAACGCCATGAATTTTCCCTTTTCCCCTGAATTTTCCTCATTTTCCCAATTTTCCCGGAGTAATTGAACAAAAAACCAATAGAACGTTCAATTTTTCGATGACGAGATGTCCTGAGATTCCCCTGAAAATAAAACACGATAAAAATTGCCGGGATGTGACACAGAAAATTCTGTCGAAAATTTCTACCACCGTATACATAATTTTAATTCCATCCCTCAGTCACTTATACTTCCTCTCCTCTTGCATCACTCCCATATATAACATTAAAAGCACGTTGCTGCGCGCGCTCCCCAAAAAGCTCCCACCCCTCCCCCTCCCCCCGTAGAATGCGCGAGTGCGCACGAGTGGCGCATGACACCGAGCGTTCACGAAAATGCACGACGTCATGAGCCGCCTGAACCGCCAGCGTTGTGCCGTAACACCGTGAGGCCCGGTGTTACCCGAGCAAATGAGACAAAAACAAAAAAAAAATCCCAGCATTTCATTTATCCTCCCCGTCGTCTCCTCACCTTGGAATTATTTTTCATTCATTCTCCGGATCCTAATTGGATGACTGCACTCTCCCCAGGATTAATTAGCGTAACCCCGTGTCAAAAGTGCGGGCGGGAAAATCATTACTCCACGAAAAAAAAAATCACCATCGATCCACAGCATGACCAGCGTCATCGTCTCTACCTGTGTGTGCACCTCTTTGTGCTTTCACACCCTGTTTCTCTTCCGGCTACACCCCCCCCCTCATTTTTCAAACGTCACACACCCACACACATGAGCTCTGAGAGCGATCGTCACGTTTTTCCCGTCGAACGACGAGAAACGACTCCACCCTTGTGCGCTTCGGCGCATTACACTTCAAAAAGATGAGTGCCTATTAAGATTTACCCCCTCCAGATTTCGTGATTTTTCCTCCGGTCTCCGTCTCACTTGAATAGTGAAGCTTCCAGCGTCACATACCTCACGTCTTCCCAGCTTTTCGCATCTCCCCGAGGCACATCATTCCGCATTATTCGTTTCTTACGTAATCGCCAGGGTCTGACAATGACTTACCTCTTCCCCTTGTGTCTCTTGGGACCAGTGAAATTCGTCTCGATTCAAAGGAAGAATCGAGATTTTGATTATTGAAGAAGTTTTGGTTTTGAGAATTTTCAGCGAATGATATTTTCACAAGTTCGGGAGATCTTGAGATGGACAATTCACATATTTTATTGATTTTATCGTCCAAATATCGGAGAATTTTGAAAATTTTTGAATTCCAAATCAATTATTTATTGAAAAATCGGAATAAAATACAAGCGAGTCAGAGAATTTGGAAAATTTATCAATTCTGGATCAATTATTCATTTAAAAATCAGAAAAAAATAAAAACAATTCAAGTGATTTTTCTTTACTGAAATCTTTAATTTTGAATTTGGCTAATGGATATTCATATTTAATTGAAAATTCAAGTATATTCTGAAACTTATTGTATTCAATGCCACTTTTCTGAAGATCACTACGAGATCATCTTTTTACATCTCCCCGAGGCACATCATTCTGCATAATTCGTTTTTACGTAATCGCCAGAGTCTGACAACGACTTACCTTTTCCCCTTATCGCTCATGTGACGACTGAAATTGTTCGGGGGGAAGTCAAATTCGACTCGATTCAGATGGAGATTAAGACCTCAATTATTTTCGGTTTTAAGAATTTTCAGTAAATTATATTTTCACAATTTAAGGCGATCTTGTCTCCGAAAATTCACATATTCTGTGAATTTAATCTTCAAAATTGGAAAGAAGATAGCTCTATCTACAGAGTTATCGTCAGTCTAATTTCCAAAAATTCTTTCTAATTCAGATATTCAATTGGAGTAAATGAAACTCCTGCCTTAATTTTCTGATTTTTGTTACATTGTAAGTTTCTGTTTTCACATGTTGTTATAGATGAATTATTTCATAGATTTATGGATTAATGTTATGTATACTGTGAAAGAAAATAGAAAAATATATAACTTTCAGTGAAACAGTCGTGAAAATTAGAGAAATTTAGATGACTGCATTCTTAAATTTTTAATTATTTGAAAATTCAGCTCCATTCAATGCTAAATATTCACCTTCAACTGAAAATTTCCTATTTCATGACTCATTTCCTCCTAAATCCCCTCCGAAGTCAGCAAATCTTCCACTTTTATTCGCCATTATACAATTCAATGCGATTTCAATTACATTCCAAAAAGAATTGCAATTCCCAACATTTTGACTGATAAATCCGCCCCTTATCAAGGGGTAATTTGACTACTCACAGTTCCTCTTGTGTCTCCTATCACAACTTATCATTTCGCTAAAAAAATTGCCCATTAATTTATCCTACAGCGAGCATTCGCGCAACGACTCTACCAAATTACCTCAAGACACCCTCGAATAAGTAAAATAATCTAAAATGTCGTCGTCACCTCTAAAATTCAATCACTGAACAACGCGACCACTCAGGTCGTCACGTGAAGCCCCCATAGACTCCCATACCGCCCCCCACCGCCTCAAGAAATCAAAAATATCCTCCAAAAAATATCGAAACGCTCGGAAATAGCCGAATAAGCGGTCACGTAAGAGTTTTGAGAGTGTAAAAATGGCATGAAGAGGTTAGGACCTCAGCGGAGCAGTGAGCCAGGAGCGTGTGTATTGGAGAGAACCATTGAAAAGAGAAGCCCCGACGGAGAAAGAGAACGCGAGCACAACACGAGTGGGTGAGCGTCGGCGGTGGGGAGCAGAAGAGACGGAAGAGGGAGCCATGAGGATGATAGAGCGGCGGGTAGAGGCAGGTGGCGGTATCGAAGGAGGGGCAAAGGGGTGTCGTAGAGTGGATTGCGCGCAGCTCAGGCTGACAGGCAGGCAGGCTGGCAGGCACGCAGGCGGCCAGCGCACCGTACCGCACCGCGGCCTTGCAAAGCTCCATCCAAAGCTTCGGAGCTTACACTCACTCCGTTTAACCGTCGTGCATTGGCATTCGTTCACATCTCCCTCGCGATAAATCGCGAACGAAACTAATTCGTCACATCAAAGTGCAGCGAATCAATAACTCGTGATGATAACGGTCTATGCGTGAGACTATTGTACAACTGGTTGACGATAAGAGGCACACGAATGTTGCAGTGGCTGCTGTTACGGCGCGACAATCGTGTGTTTTCGCATCCCTGAAATCCCATCGCTCTGTTTATCATCCACTTTTCCGAGTGAAGGTACGAACTAGCGAAGACACTCGTTGCTACCGGGTGTTAGGGATGGTGATCTGCGTAATGAGGTGACAGAAAAACTTGACAGACACGTTCATCGGGAATGTCTCGATGGTGATGTGAGCCCAATTAAAACACCAGAATTTTCACGAAAAGTGATCGACAGTGCGCAAGAGACAGAGAGGGAGAAGAGGGCGTATGGTACTACAGTGGTGAGATGGATACACCTAGAGGGACGTTGGGAGTCGTCGTCACGACCCGCGGCGTGACACAGTGACACTAGTTTTGTTGTTGTTGTTTTCTTTTTTCGTTCGTTTGATACCAAAGATTTTTAATTCCGGGCGGCTTTTCTACGGGAGTTCGGCAGGAGCCAGGACGTTATCGCGGTTATCTGGAGGGCTCGCAAGGCGCATCCGTGCATAACGCCAGATTCCGGGGGGAGGGGGGATTTTTGGGGCTGGTGGTGGTAGTGCAGAGGTATCCGGTGAAAGTGGCCGTTTCGGGGTAGTTTAATACATCGCCGCTCGACGTCGTACCATTCCTTCTTCATTCCTTCCTTCTCTCTCTCCCGGTCTATCTCTCTGCAACCCCCCCGAAAAAGCCTCGTCGATCCATAATCCGGTGTGGGGTGGTAGAAAGGCAAGGTGAAGTCGTTGGGGTCTCAAAAATTTCTCTCTCTCTCTCTCTCTCTATCCCTACCCTCTCCAGCCCCCCTCTCCAACGGGTTGGACGACAACGAGAGGAATCATTGTCATTGGGCGCCTCTGGTGGTAGTTTGTATCCTCGTTTCTCGTTGTCGCCACAGTCGTTCGTCGTGTTTTCGTATGCGTTTTTTAACCCTTTTTTTATCGTTGTGTTGTAGTTGAAATTGGGGGGGGCTTTAGTGATAAATTTTGGTGATAGTGGTGATGGTGTCGCGCGGACAGCGTGATCGAGGCGTGCCGATGGGTGATACGGATTTACCATGAATTTATCGTGAGAGATAACTCAATTTGAGAAGTAAGATTATTAATGGAGAAAATTGTCAATTGTGGGTGTTTTTGGTAGGAAAAAGTGATAACAAGTTGACGCAAGGATATTTGGAATTACTAGGCCCCTGGAAGAAGCAGCCATTTTGGTGGCTGTGGGCTCCTGGTGCTGGTGCGGGTGTCGGTGGGGCAAGGGCGGTCAGCCGATTGCAGTGGGTTGCGGGGGTGCGGCGCACGGGGGCATGGGGCTCGGGAGGGGGAGTCGCCCCCTCTCGTAACCGCCGCGAAACGCCAAGATTTCCCGCATCGAGTTCATCGAGAAATGGGGGCTGACCCCTGTCCTCAGACCGAGGCAGGACCCATGCCCCCACCGGCATGGTGCGGACGAAGGCGACGGGAGGTAATGAATTATTTGACTTTTTTTTTTTTTTCATGATAGTGACCTAGATGCACTCAGGCGTCTGCGGATTATTCAAGTGGGAACGCCGTGCGACCTTGAATTTTTAGGTGACGTGGGAATTCCGGGTTTTTGAGGATTATTAGACTCGATGTTGATCCAATTAGTCGCAATTTATGAGTGTTGAAGGCACGCGGAGAATTTTTTTTTTCGCTCGGACGGAATTGAGGAAATGGTTTTTGTCAATGATATTTTTTGTTGGTATGTTTGCGGGAAAAAATTGATATGTGGGGTATAGTATTTCTTCTCGTTATGGAAGTACTAGGGAAATGATCAAGGATTGGTTGTGAGGAATCAGAAGGATTCTCTGAATTATCTCGTTGTCCGGTTTTAGGAAAAATTGATTGGATTTTGTTGCGAGAATTATTTCAGTCCCTGACGATTTATAAGTCATTTTCTCTGGCGCTTGGTAGGTAGCTTTTGTGATACCTTTCGCAGTTTCTGAGGTATCACAAAAGTTGCAAAGAAATGCTGGATTCAATCCAAACCCTCTACTTGATCTCAGTAGGATTAAATCAAGTCGTTTCAAGTAGATTTCATCGAGTTGTTGACGACTAGATTCAAGTAAAGCTCGACTTTAATCAAGTAGAGAGATACTTAAATCAAGTATCTTTCCTAGTTGAATTAAACAGATTGTGGATTCACACCAGTGTCCATAAAACAATTTTTTTTATGCACGAAATTAATTCAAAACGCGGAGGGATTGAATTATGGTCTTACTACTGGAATCGAGTAGAAAAAATACATAAATTAAGTCGGGATCTATGTGCCGGCATAGCAACTTAATTCGTGTCAAATGTGGCTTAATTCAAGTAGATTCAGCGACTAGAGGTAAGTTCCGTTCTACTTGACTCAAGTTGAATGATATTTGATTCAAGTCGGGGGGATACGTGACCCTTATGAAAGGGTAGTTTTTTATTTTAGTTGTATCTGAATCTGATTTTTTGGAATCAAGTATCAATTCAACTTGGATCAAGTATTTGTCGGCTTGAGTCAAACATTTTCGACTTGAATGAAGTCGTTAGATATTGCTTGAAACAGGTAGATTTCTCGGAATGAATCAATCCGTTAGATTTTACTTGAATTAAGTAGACGACGACTTGGGGTATTTTTCTTAAAATAATCCAATTTTCTACTCACAGCAAGTTGTAGTCATCCTGCTTGAAGCAAGTAGAATATAAACTAGACTCAAGCCTAAAACTACTTGAATTATGGAGCTATTATTGCAGATACTGCGTCTCGATTCGAGTTGAATTGATACTTGATTCAAGTCAGGGAATAATCCTTATGAGAGAGTTATTTTTTTGTGTACTTGATCACTAAAATGTGGATTTTTTAAGTCAAGCATCACTTTGACTTGAATCAAGTATCAATTTGACTTGGATCAAGTATTTGTCAACTTGAATCAATCATTCTTCAGCTAGATTCAACTCTGAATTTTAAGACGTTTCTTCTTTGAACAATCCAATTTTCTATTCACGCCAAGTCCAAAATCCCGATTGATTCAGCTATTGTCATCCTACTTAAAACAAGTCCAATCTATTCTAGAATTTTATCCTAGATTTTTAAATGTAATTTCACGAAATAACAAAATTCTCAAATAAAATTTCGCTGGTCTAACTTTAAATTCAGCACAGTGATCTCCATAATAGGGAAAATTATCCTTCCAGACACATCTCGTGACACAGCACGTGAATACGCTTCATTGATCATTGCTACAGCACATGAAGTTGAAGTTTCGATTTTCCGCGTGAGGTGTGAGGGAAAATAGATTAATTAAGACGACTTGAATTGAGTTATTTTCTTATTTACCATTTGTCGTCATTCATTATTCACACTGAGTCACACTGTTTAGAGACACCCTTTTCCGTGCTGTGGGTCACGTATCGTCTATAATTCATACCGCAGGATCGATCGCACTTGCATGTGTCAAATTTGGCTAAATTACTTCCCACTGACTAGTGGATGTATGGCATTGTGAGGGAATGAATTGTTGCATTGGAAAACTGGAGGTGTATGCGATTGTTGGGGTGGCATTTTTTTTGTTGCAATTGGATATTCGAGGGCTTTGGGGGATAGCTTCGTAGGATATACTGACGCAGAACGTTAACGCGAATTTTATTTAAAATTGAGGGAGTATTCTGTAACAACGGATTTCTCCGAGGTTTCAATGAATTTTTTGAAAAGAATATCTTAATTTTAATCACTATAAAAATGAAAATACTGAGAAATTCGATGGAACTTCAAATTATTTTCGATTAAAAATCGAATAAAACTGGATTTTCTCACATTTGTCAACGAAAAAAAAATGAATCCACAATTCAATCTGAAATACACCTCAAACAGTCAATTAATTCAGAAATGCAATTAACATTTATTCAACAGTTCATCCTAACTAACCCCAATCATTCGACCTTTGACGAACATTCCAATTACATGAATCCCTCCAAATTACGCAGTCGACTCTCATTTCAGTTGCGTGACGCTCACGTAATACTTCCAATTTCGAATATCATATTTCCCCCCCTGATATTCACTGACCCTGGAACAAAAACTATTTTCTATTTTTATCAAAAATAAATCACCCCTACTCCGCTATTCCCTCGTGCCTCCCCCTCGCCGAAAACTAACTACTGAGTAATCACTCACATTAATCACGCTTCTGATATAATAAACCTCCCGAAATCATTAATGATAAATTAAGACTGATTATTATTACTGATCACGAAGTTGTGATTCGTGTTTACGATGAAAAGTGCCAAGGAAAATCAACCCACTGTATCTAATCGCTAGCGAATCAATATTTACACTCGGGGATGAGAGGCTCTTGGCCTCTCGGTATGCAGCGTGAATCAGTTGATCCTTAACTTCCCACCCGTTACCCTTTCTGGGACGATAAAACATTGAAAATGGAATATGTTACAATCCCATGACATGCAGAATTTTTATCTAACTGATCGTTAAGTGGATCGAAGAAAATATTTCATCATTTTCCTTCAAATGCTTTTCAACACTTCCACTTTAATTCATTTTATTATAATAATAGTAATAATAAATTTTATTGCATGGAGGATACATTGCCCCATCGCAAGCGTAAAAGTAATACAAGATAGTGCAGAGTAATTCTGATCAATTTAACCTAAAGCATAATTTCTGTATTTTACAACTGTACGAATTGAATTAAATTCATTTTAACTTAATAATTTCATTCGTTTTATAATAGAATCGTTGATCACAATTTTAGTCACATACTTGTTCTTTCAAAAATATTATAAGAAGTTTCTAGTCCTCCCTTCGGTTGATAACTCCTCCCGGAATCATTGATGATCAATTAAGACTGATTATTATTACGGATCACGAAGTTGCGATTCGTGTTTACGATGAAAAGTGCCAAGAAAAATCAACCCACTGAATCTAATCGCAAGCGAATCAATATTTACACTCGGCGATGAGAGACTCCTGGCCTCTCGGTATGTAGCGTGAATCAGTCGATCCTTAACTTCCCACCCATTACCCTTTCTTGGACGATAAAACATTGAAAATGGAATATGTTACAATCCCATGACATGCAGAATTTTTATCTAACTGATCGTTAAGTGGATCGAAGAAAATATTTCATCATTTTCCTTCAAATGCTTTTCAACACTTCCACACGGAGAGAAATATTCAATAAAAATTACATATCTTTTCCGTAATTCCGGAGGGAAATGTGGTTGCAGGAAATTTTACGAAGCGTTCCGTAATTTTTATCTGAACGTCTTGTGAAAAATTACGATACCGTCACTTAAATTTTCTGAGTCGATTCCGTAATCGGTGAGTGAAGTGAGAGTTCCGTAATTTTTGCTGAATATTTCTCTCCGTGCACTTAAATTCATTTTTACATATTACTCCCATTATTTTTATAGTAAAATCATTGACCACAATTTTGGTCACATACTCGTTCCTTCAAAAACGTCATAAGAAATTTCTAGACCTCCCTCCGGTTAATAATTCCTCCCGAACCCATTAATGCTAAATTAAGACTGATTATTACTGATCACGAAGGTGTGATTTGTGTTTATGATGAAAAGTGCCGAGGAAAATCAACTCACTGAATCTAATCGTAGGCGAATCAATATTTACGCTCGGCGATGAGAGACTCCTGGCCTCTCGGTATGCGGCGTGAATCAGTCGATCCTTAACTTCCCACCCGTTACCCTGTCTTGGACAATAGATTAAACATAGAATATGTTACAATCCCACAAAATGCAGAATTTTTATCTAACTGGTCGTTAAGTGGATCGCCGAAAATATTTCGTCAATTATTTTCCTTCAAATGCTTTTCAACACTTTTATCTAAATTCATTTCAACATATTAAACGTTATCAAATGGTTTCTAGGGGTCATGATACACTTTGCATTGATTATTCATCAGATATAAAAATTAATTGATTATCAATCACCAAATTATCACAACAAAATGTTGAAAAAATGCTTCTTCACAAAATCAACCGCATTCAATAAAAAAATTGGCTTCGCCCATTCGGAGTAATGAGAGACACTTGGATATTCCCAAATATTGCAATGAATTTCCTATGCATTCGAATCCACCTATTCCACTCGCATGTGAAACAACTCATTCCATTCAACCACGTATTTAAACGTGCCTTGAGAAAACAAACACGTGGTACAAAGTAAACTGGAAAAATATGAATTGAAAAATCGATTAATGGCTCAATTATTGTTAACTCGTTGCATGCAGCTGTTCTAGCCCAACGCAGTGCAGATAATAAGTGAAAAATACTCCAATCTCACGAACTAATTAAAAGAATTACTCGTCAAATTGCATAATTTCAAGCCATCTACGAATGGAATAGACAAACCGACTTAATTTGACTCTGCGTCGCATTCCTCGTCGACTCCCCGCGTCCAACGGAATTCTTGACATCCGAGAGGCACAAGATATTCGGAATACAATGGGATAATTACCCTCCATGAAGTGATCAATTTAAAATTCATATCATTTCGTAACACGCTATTTTCATTAGTCACACGTTATCTCGTTTCAAGCTTTATGCGCATATTTTGCCGGGTGAAACAATTTCGAAAGGGCAAAGGATGTGGGAATTTTTGAGGTAAAGGAAACAAAATATAATTCCTCCTCTCCACACCCTTCCCCGTCCCTCGGCAACACTGTGTGCACCGTGTGGCGGTCGCATTGCGGCAGAATACCCAAAGTTGATTTGGATTTGGGTATGCGGGGTCCAATGAGTGTGCGGTCGGCTCACAAATGAGTGAAAATTCGGGTTTTTTTTATTCAAAGGTATTTTATGGCTACAGTCCTCCGGTGTTGCATTGCGAGGCGGGGGATTCAGGGTGTTAATCGAGGTTCATGAAAAAATATTAGAAAAAATGGTTCCCTTCACTGGTACACGGAGAAAAAAGGTCTCGAAATATTACGTGAGAAAATGTAAAAGTGATGCGAAATGCTGTTTTTGAAATTTTTAAAAGTAGATTCAAAAATATTTGAAAAAATATGGAGGGGAAAATTAATTTGTAAAATGAAAAAATGGGCTTTTTTTTCATTTTAAATTTTTGAGGTTTTTGATTTGCTTTCTCACAATTAGCTGAGATGGAAAAATTGAGAAATTAGTAATATTTAACTACGTGATAAATCACTGAATTAAGAATTCTTTCAGAATATTTGAGTTATTTACTCAGAATATCATAAGAAAAATTATGAAATTTAAAAAAAAAATTCATACTCCACTGATTTGTTATTTAGTTTAAACAATTTTTCAGATTGATTCAGCCTCCTCAGCATTTTCAATAAAGAAATTCCAAAAACCCAAAAACTGCAAATCTGGGTTCAAGTGTTTGATGAAAAAATATTAGAAAAAAAATGTTTCCCTTCATTATGAATGAAAATACTCAAAACCTCATTATTGCCGATTTTTTTTTATTATCTCTGAAGTGGTGAACTCATCTGCACGATAAATAAAGGCTCCTGTGACTTTGAAATTTCCGTGCGGTTTCCCCTTAGAGAACGAAAGCATTCTGCGAGGATCGAGTGAGGTGCTCCATGATTTCACCCATTTTCAGTGGGTTTTTGCTCTCTCGTTTTTTTTCGCCCATGCCAGAAACTGTCGATGAAAATATCCCCGACAAGTGCTTCCCCGCGGTTTGAAAATATTTTTAGGAATGTTGCCAATCGACGGTGCATCAAGGAGATTGTGGGAATGACGGAGTAAAAGGGTTTTTTATCATAAAAGAATTAATTTTTTGGCCTCGGGCATTCGAAATATTTTTTTTTCAATTGAAAATATGTTCCGGGTTGAAGTGCATAGATTGTGATTGGGTTTTCAATGAAAAAAGTTGCCTTTTTCCCCCAATTATTCTCGAAAGATCACATGGATTTATTTGATTAAATTTTGGAATTTGCGAAAATTTTTTAGTGTTTGTAGCGAAATAGAGTTTTGATTGGAGCTTCATCTATTCCGAAGGGCTGAATTTGTTGCAGATTTTAAGAAAGTTCAAGCGAACAATATCAAAGTCTATAGCAACGACTAATATTCATGTTGATAGATCAGTCAATATCTGAAATTTTCATTGGAGTCCCTGCATTTAGACTCCAAAAGTAAAAGCGGATAGAATTCGCCAAAATTCAGGTTAAAAAATTTAGAATTCCACTGAACTTTTCGTGAAATTTGAATTCCATCAATTTTGTGTCCTAAATCGGATTCGATGTCACTCTTCTAAAAATTACTGACAAACTGCCCATTGAAGTCAATTTTTTTTCCAACAAAGTCGAATCAAATGAATCTGAATAAAATGCGATGATTGAAAATCTCGTGGTGAATAACCTGTAAAAGGATTAATTTAAAGTATCTCTCGATCCCAAGACCATAAAAAAAACCTGTTCTCAATTCCTAAAAATATTCTCTCCAAATAGTCCAATAGGTAAGACATACGACGGTATAAAAAATCCAAGAAAAATGATTAGAATGAACAATTCGAAGCAATTTTCATTATTCATTCATAAGTAGGGAAGAGTTGGAAGTATATATCTTCGCAAAATCCAAATGTAATGTATATCAATGGGAGATATCTATGCATTTTTAAAAATAATTCTCACGCAATTTAGTTGACAGATTTAATGATTGGAAATTTCTTGAAAAAGGGAAGAATGATGGAAAAGGATCGATGCCGGATATCTCTCCATCCCGCGAACATCGAAAAACTGTTCTCAATTCCTAAAAATATTCTCTCCAGGCATTCCAATAGTCAAGACATACGACGTCATAGAAAAAATCCAAGAGAAATGACTGGAATGAACAAGTACTGGATTTAGGATAAACGTAAAAGGGAAATAGCAGGCAGTAGGCCAGAGGGTCTTGTCCGAGACATGTGTGCGGTGCGGAGAGTTGCGGAGAAGGGCAGTAGGGCATTGCGCGGGGTGGCGGGCATCCATGGCATGTAGCCAATGCCGTAGTGCCGCAGTTTCGCAGACACATCGAACTACTGTTTCCTTTTCTCCTCCCTTTCCCCATTTTTTTTATTATCCTGTCGGTATCTCATCGTATGGTAATTCAATAACATTGAGTAGAGAATCCAAGTGCACACGTATGTTTTTTCTCCAACAATTTCACCCCCCACGAATAAATTTTTCCTCTGCCAAGAATGGGGAGATGACCTGTATTTTTTTTCTTCTTCACTCAAGAATTCTGAGGATAAAGTTTTTAGCTCGACTAGTAGTTGGGTAGAAATTTTGATTGGCTGCCATCTTACCCACTTCTCACGTTTGAGATACTCTCGAGGGGGCTTTTCGGTCTCCAGTGGTACCCTATATGATCAGTTCGATGAGAAATAGAAAACTTGCGCTGTATACCCATTTCCCCAGTTTCTCATTGCCCTCATTTTTCATCAATTTTTTACTCTCCCCCAATTAGATGTTTCAGGTGCTCTTTAAATTCATTATTGGACTTTTTTAGAGTTATAGCGGAGCCTTGATAATAATTTGTAGGAACTTTGACATGATGTCCATTCTTTACGTAATGGCGTGGTACATTGTCAAAGATTCTCAAAATATTAAATTAAATATAGAAATAATAAAAATAATAATAAATAATTAAAATAAAATAAAAATCGTTAAATAATTATATTATTTTGACGAATAGTCAAAGAAATTTTTATCGTGTGACAATCCCCTTGAATTTCCAAGGAATTCTGTAATTGAAACATCACAATGTGAGGAAAAAATTCAATTATTTTATAAAAGCGAAGAGAATTCGCCAAAATTTTGGCTTAAAAATTTTAAATTCCGTTGAATTTTCAGTGAACCTTGAGTTTCATTGGTTTTTTTTGCTTAAATCGAATTCAATGTCACTGTTCTGAAAATAACTCACGAAACAGTTCATTAATTTTATTTTTTTTTCTAATAATGTGGAATAGAATAAAGCTAGTCTTCAACATCTGTTTTTGGAAGTATCTCAAAATTCGGAGTCGGTAATTTTTCAATTAAGAAGGTTTAAATGATAATTCTACACCTATTCTTCATGGAAACAATTGGCTATAACCCGAACGAAGAGTTGACTTACCAAATAGAAATAAATTTGGTAATCAACATTCATGTTTTGATTAAAAATTCAAGTAAATTGAAGAACTTTTGTCCTTCTGCTGCTCAAAAGTTTGTAACTTCATTCCATGTTCCGTCAAATTTACCTCGAAACTTGAAATTATTAAGTCTCTCTCGCAACTCGTCCAATACGAATAAATTTTGTATTTTGTTTCGTAAGAGAACATGATTTTGAACACGAAAAAATCAATGAATCGAATATTCGATTTTTGTTTCCATTGTTGGATCTGTTTTATCAAATAATAATCATTCATTTAATGTTACAAATATATTGAATAAAACATAATGTCTTTTTCCTGACCATTAAACCCACATCATTAATCCGTTATTCCACACTGTGAATAATAATTCGAATCAAACAAAAATATTCGATTTTAATTTATTATATTGTGTGTTATTTTATCAGTCACTCGCCATCGTGGCGCGCTATTTGAACGACTGCTATTCAGTCTCCAGAATAACGGCTATTCAGCCCCCGATTGCCCCAATTACCCAAAAACTCGCTTAATCCCAAGCGCCTTAATGACGACTATTATTTAACCAATATCTCAATTACCGTAATTACGGTATGTACACGGAGTCAACATACGGTATAACCACGTCGGCATGAGATACACCGTGTTCACTGTAATGCAAGGACACGATGGTCATCCTCAAGTCGGTGATGCATCAAGCCATGTTCAACATATTGATATTTCAACATGCGAACCAACGCATACGAAAATCGATACACGAAGACTAACACATGTCACTTACCCACCAAGACCACCCACCTGGAGTGAAAAAATATCCATGGGGATGGAGAATTGTGGTGCTGTCGTAGAGCGACATTTTCACTGAATTTTCACAGGCATTTGTTCAAGCAGCATATTTATAAATTAAATTGTTGAAGCGGAAATTTTTAAATTACATGAATAATCAGCGGAATAGCTTAAATGACATTTTAAAAAACAATAAATGTTTTAAACAATTTCTCGTTAGAAATTAACAACGAAGATTGTTCAAACTGAAGTGAACAATTGGTTAATTATAAATAAAAAAGAAATTCCTTCATTCTTCCTTCAAGAACGAAATTTTTAATTTTTTATCGATTGAAAAAAATGTTTCACCAAACAATTAAATTAAATTTTTTTTTGCAATAATAATTGCAAAATGTTGGATATTTTGGCGCAGGAATGCAAAAAGTTCGCGCACCCAAACTAAACTGCAGATAAAATTATTTCGATTCCATAGAAAAATGTAAAACTGTCAGCCTGAATGCCGCAGTAGAATAGTCCCAGCTGTCATCAGACGAATCCACCCTAAACCGTATGTATCACAATCATCGTCCCTGATACGTCACTCACAATCCCTGTGATTCTAATTATCGCCATCACACTGAAAATGTCAGTGTCACAACAGCCCCCAAAAACCCACTGACATGTACTATCGCGTCCCCACCCCTTCACGAAATGTAATAAATTGACTGCCACTCGTCAATAACGTCATCATTAGACGCCAAATATTCCCCCAATCTCACAATCACCACTATATGTTGCAAATGTCATACGGAAATTGTTGAAAAAGTTAATGACGATCAAGTCAACTGAAATTTAAACATTTTCCAAATGCTGATTTAATATGCAGAGTCAATTTACTTGAAAAATTAAAATATTTTTAATTGAAGATTTCTGGAAACAAGAATAGAATCAGAAAAAAATAAATATAATTCCAAATTTCAACAAATTAGACAAAAATGGATAAGTCACCGAAAACTTTTCATGGAAAAACCTAAACTTCAGTTTAATTATTTCAGAAAAATTAATAAAAAATAGGAAAATTCAGAGAAACCTCTCCTTCAATGACAAATTTCTCTAAATTATTACAGAATTTCTTACAAAAATTGTGGAATTCCGAAACTTTTAAAGGATCCTCCGGAAAATTCAAGAAAATTGGGCAATGAATATTTATTTTCCCCTGAAAATTCATGTCAATTGCGAAATTTCCCTGTTCCTGCAGCTAAAATTAGAAAAAATGTATAAGTCACCTAAAAATTTCATGAAAACCCATAGGAACCGTAAATGTCAGTTTAATTATTTCAGAAAAATTGATTAAAAATTAGGAAAATTCAGAGAAATCTCGCCTTTAATTACAAATTTCTCGAAATTTTTAGAGAATTCCTTACAAAAATCCTGAAAGTCCAAAAATCCAAAAATTTGGGACTCCCCCTGAAATTTCCGAGAAACCTGAAAATTGACTTTTTCCCCTTAAACCCACCCCAAACTCTTTTTCCATAAAACAGCCAAATTTTTTCACCAGTGCGTACGCTTCCGCATGTCAATGGTATTAATGTCTCGTCATATTCCCCTCCCAAGTCCCCAAATCCGTCCCCTCCCGAAAATAAATCACTCCCCCCGAAATATTTCACACGGCTGTCCCCAGACAGCAGCGTCTTCCGGCTTGTTAAGACGAGGCTAGGCTCTCAAGAGGAAACACTCTGGGCGGCCATTAAATCGAACCCAAGTCTCCAATCTCTCCCCCTCGCCCTCGCCCCCTCATTCTGTCCCCCGTCGCTCCAACCATCAGCCTCCCAACATACCTATACACATTAAGAGTGAGGAAAGAGCCGGAGGGGATGGGAATGCTAATGAACTGGCTCACCACTCGATACGTCGATGTGAGAGGCACTCGCATTAAACGCCCTCGTTCAAGTCTCCCCTCAAGTCTCTCCCCACTCCCTCCCCCTCGCCCTGCCGCCGCCCGTCCTCATCATACCTCAAGGGGAATTGGGGGATGAATCCCTTTCTATCCTTCACCCCTTTGTCGGACGAAAAAAGATGGTAAAGGGCTCAATAGGTTCTTCTCACCGACGCCTTTGGGAAATGTCATATATTGCCCCGAAATAGGGGCAGGCGCAGGAGAGAGGGATCGTCTCTCCATAATTCTTAACGGTTTTTGTGGGCGGTCGGAAGGTCACCAAGGGCCGGAGAAGCTGAACTACATGATGAGAGAGTGAATTAGTGATGACACGAAGAACACCGTGGGCGACATCTTGAAAGGGATCACTCAGCTCGTCGAAATATATGCTGGGTCGTAACACTCAGAGGTTTTTTGCTCAGAGAGTAATTTCCTTCCTTTCTTCGGGGCGTGAGGACGGCTGCGGCGGGGGAGGGGGAGGGGGAGGGAGTGGGAGGGGGCGAGGGACTTGTGCGAGACACTGGGAAACAGACGTCGTTGACAGGATATTGCTTGGTCTGGGGATGATTACTCTTGTCTGAAATTTGATTTTACGAAATCAGGACAGAGGACGACCTCGAGAACTCGACTCGTTCCACCACTAACTAGGTTATGGGATAGTCAGGGGGGGTCTTATTGTCTTGGGTGCTGTTTGTGTTTTTCGGGATTTTGGGTAGAGGAGGGAGAGTACTCAGGGTTGACGGACATTATGAAATTACTGGGGCGCTTGTCGGAAATTTTTGTTGAGTGACAGGTCTAGGGAAATTTGAAGGAATTTCGTAATTGAGAATTCGTAATTTGATGGAAAAATCAATGAAACGCGGATTTTTACTTTGATTTTTTTCTGAAATTCATAGAAATTAGAAAAATTGTGGGAATTGTATTCTGGAAGTCGTGGTTAATTGAACATTTCAAGCAATTTAGTAAGGAATATTCAAGTTTTGACTGGAAATTCAAGTAAGCAGGAGAATTCTCGGGGGTTTGTTGTTAAGACAGTCGGAATTACAGGAAATTTTCAGTGGTTTTCCCTCTCAATCGAATGTAATGTCGTTGTTCTGCAATTTACTATTGAACTGGGTGTGAAATTAATATGTTTTCCTCATATTCTAGTGTGAAGCACTTGAATTTTTCCATACTTTCCTCTCTGTGTTCTATTTAACTTGATTTATTATGAAATTAGAACATTCAAAGTTATTTATTATAATGTTTTCAAAGATTTAACGTTGGTTTAGTCGTTTAAGTTATTAAAATCTTGGCAGTACTCACGTGAAACCGCGAATTTTATTGCCCTGATGAATGGAAACTGATAATTTCACTTCAATTATTCCATGACAAGCCCTGGAAATCAAAAAAATTTTAATGAAAACATTTTTGAAACAGTAATTAATTAAGAATTGCGCGCAATTTGACACTGAATATTCAAGTTTTGATTGAAAATTGAAGTAAATTATAGAATTCTCGTCTTTCTGTTGTTAAAAAATCGTAATTCCATTGAAATTTCAGTGATTTGTTCCTCCCAATCGACTTCAATGTCGCTGTCCTGCAAATTCAGTGCTTTCGACACTTTCTCGTGTTCAATTCTCATTTGTGGTAATTGAAAAGGAATGTAACATGCTTTATTATCAAATCAGAACATTCAGAGTTATTTAGTATAATGTTTTTAATGATTTAACGTTGGTTTAGTCGTTTAAGTCATTGAAATTTTGGCAGTTCTCATGGGAAACAGCGAATTTTATTGCCCTGATGAATGGCCACAACTCCTCAGTCACGTACGAAAACTGTGAGACACTAGTCTACTACCAACTGATGGTTTATTTAAATAGTACATCGCGTACCGTAGTATGTGGATGCACTTGAATTTATCACTCTTGTATTTTTAGACGTATTATGTACCCTATTCCGCCCCCACCAGGGTTATTACCTCTTAATATCCAACGGGTGGTGCATACACAGGGGTTTTGCCAAAATTTTTGAACGGCGAGTCATTTTAAATTCACGTGAATCGAAGCTCATGCTACTCTGCAGATTAGTTTGACTTTTTGCATTCATTTAGAACTAAAATGATGATAAATCATAAACATTAATTGCAGCCCAAATTGAAAAATAATACAACCGATTTCAATCCATTATTTAAACTCTTTCATTCATTCATAAATCTTTGAAAATTATTTCAAAACATGAAACAAAACATTTTTCTGTGAACGGATGAATAATAAATTTTTCACCTTGAAATCATTCTGTAAAATCCTTTATAATTTTATTCATAGATACAGAATATTTTTAGAAATCGATTTCATGGCAGAAAAAAATATTTCCAGCAGTTCAAACAATTTCTGTAATTCATTCATGACAAGGATATGTTTTGAAAATATGAGTATTCTGCGAAATCAAGTTGGTTTTTATTTATTTCTATTTATTAGAAAATAAATTTCAAAAACAATAACCCCAATTCGTGAGAAAAATTTCTTCCTATAATTCAGCGCTTTTTAAAGCGCTGATGATGTATAGAACCAAAGGCCAATTGATTTCGCTGGGCTATTCGCGCACGTCACGTCACGGAAAATAAAAAAAATTCTAGGTAAAAAGGGGGGAAACAGCCATTGGCAATTGACGAACCGGAAATCGAGGAAAATTTCCATTCGTCGCCCACTGTTGTGTGGGGGAGGCTGCGCCTGTACCTCTCGGCGGACAATACCGCTCACCCGGGTTTCTCCACAATTACGAGCTTTGAATTTTTCTTCTTAAGATATTTGGCTTGATGACACGATGTAATTATCCGCAAAATTTCACTCGAACAAAAAACACAAAACGAAGTTTTGAGGTCCCCGCGATGCACAATTGGACGACCAGTGAATAAGGTTTTTTAGTTTTATACCCGTAATTTTTTTTTATACTTAATGAATGAATAGCGTCAGTTATATAAAATTTCTTCGAAATTAATTTTTAATTTTATTTTAACTCTGTTTCAATTAGTTAAGATCGAATATCACTGGTAGTCCTCACTGATTTGTTTCTTCTCTCATAATTGCACCGCCCCCCTCTTCTAACGTGACCCCACCTTCCCGTAAATTATCATACTGTGTTCAAAATTTTTGGCTGAATTTTCCGGTACACTTCTTGGAAATTTTTATCAAATTATAATTCAACTGAAATTTCAAGAAATTTTGTAATTATAAATTCAAAAATGGAACAGTTGATGAAAGCAGTAAATTTTAGTTCAGTCATTTCATAAAAATTCCCCATTAAAATTATTTCAAAACACAAAATAAAACATTTTTCATCATCTAATGAACAATCAATTTATCGCCTTGAAACAATTTTACAAAAATTCTTTATAATTTCATTCATATCCAGAATGCTTTCAGCAACCGATTTCATGACAGAAATAAATGTTCCCAACAGGTCAAGTAATTTCTGTCATTTATTCATAAAAGGGAAATGTAAGAAATAACGCATTAAATAATCAAAAAACCTCTAACATAATTTTTAAAATTTTTAGTACAGTTCAAGATGCAAAATCCCCCCAAAAATCCCCACCCCAGATATTCAACACAATGAAACAATCATAATTCATGACTCATTTACTATTTTCGTCGACTTGATCGAAATCACGTGAACTTTAAAAACATCTAAAAAAGCACCTGACATTTGTAGGGAATCCATCGATTCTCGCATCCGATGGGGATGACTTCTTTAAATAGGAAATTCATCTTCATTAACTATTGTATAGCCTAGGAATTACATTAGATTGATCGCAGTGGGCATTGCTATTGGCATTAATGTACGAGTCCGTCTGGAATGCTTTCAACTGTATCAAAACAGAATGGATAAGTCTTGTTCTCCAGGGGCGAGAGGGAGAGGGATCCCAAGGTGTATTTGCACTAGTTCCAGTTCACAATTCTAACCACCATCCGCAGTTACTGGCTTATCGATCGTGAGGAACCAGAGCCACATCGCCTTGTTGGTTTCGTCAAACAGTCACTCTCTCTCACACCCTTAACAGAATGAGGCCAAACGACCCAAATTTTACAGACTGCCGCGAAACATTTTCAGTTTTCTTTGGATTATTTTTCACCTTTTATTCTTTTGGAGGATTTTTTCAAGCTGAAATAGCTTAATTGCGTGACTCTGAGGGCGTCGATGCACTGTTGGAAAGCTAGGCTCGAAATTACAGGGAAGAAAAATTGTAATTCTAATTGTAAATCGAAACAAATTACTAAATCTTATGAACTTTATATGCACTTTGTTATTGACTTAAGAGATGCAATAATTTTTTTATTTCATACAAAAAATGTCTCATATAATTTTATAAATAATTGGAATGGGAAAAGACCTGAATATTTGAACAATTATAATGAAAATCAACGGGTCACTTTTAAGTCCCGAATAATGTGGTTCATGATATGATTTCAAATTCAAAGAATGTTCTCATTAATTTCATTGTTATTTGGCACTTGCCCCTAAGAGTGTTTGGGGATAAAGCCATTTGGAATAGAAGAAGAACTTCATTGTTTTCAATATTCTTTTCTTTTATTTATTTTTTTCAAATCATATCAAGAAATAAATAATATTCCTTCCCTACAAGTTTTCAATACTCGAAAATGTTTTTAAATTAATGACCATATTCGTCGTATAACAATAGTACTACGTTGTCCAAGAATCTGACAATGCTGACGAATTTAGTGACAAAGAATTCACGATAGTGAAAATGGATCAAAAGCTGAGTTTTCCCATTCATATCATCCAGCGTACTGGAATTTCTGTGACATCACTCGAGGATCCTCCGATTTTTCAACGAATATCTGGGACTGGGTATCGTCGACTCGACGTATCGACAGCGACACGACAGCTTCAATTTCCTCTCAGATTTTTTTCCCCGAGTCTTCTCAACCCAACTTGATGGAAACACGGTGCAGACGCACTGAGTTGAGTTCGAAAATATTTTTAAAAAAATGAGGAAAACCCTCTCAACTCTATTTTTACTGAATTCAATTCACCAGTTTCATGTTCTCATAGTGTTTCGCATGAAGAGGAAAAACAGTTTTTCATGCATTTGTTTTTTCGTCGACTGCACAGGGAAGCAATTCATAAATTAATCTAGGGAAAAAATAACGACCTTGCAGGAGGAAAGTTTTGATGGCCGAGGCATTGACGCACTTTGAGTCACGTAGTGATACAGGTTTCCCATTAGACCACGAGTTGATGTTATTTTTGCGTTTCATCGGGGATATTTTAAGACTCCACCAAATGGCAATACCCCGCATGTCAGGTGCGTTGGAAAAATAGGAAGAATTGAGTGCCTGGTTCAATTCCCTCTCGCCCCTTCCTCTAGAAGAGACAAATTGATGAGGATTTGAAAAATTCATAAATCATGTCGAGAAACGACTTATTTTAAGGCGTCCTCAACGGCTTGAATGGCGTCGCCCTTGAAAATGTGCAACCTGGCGAGTTAATTCAAAGCAGATTCTGCGACTCAATTCACAGATTTTGTGACTCGATTCAAGTCAAATTGATACTTGATTCAAGTCGGGAAAATGTAGAGAAAGAAAAAGTAGTTCTTCTTTCGTTTACTTGTATCACTAGAACTCGGATTTTTTAAATCAAGTATCTTCCAGACTTGAATCAATTATCAATTCGACTCGGAGCAAGTATTTCGACTTGAATGAAGTCGTTATATACTAGTTAAAATGAGTAGATTTTCCGGGTTGCGAAAATACTTGACCCTTATGAAAGAGTCGTCTTTCGTTTACTTGTATCACTAGAACTTGAATTTTTTAAATCAAGTATCTTCCAAACTTGAATCAAGTGTTAATTCGACTCGGTTCAAGAATTTCGACTTGAATAAAGTCGGTATGTACTACCTAAAACGAGTAGATTGTCTGGGCATAATGAGCCCATTTGTTTCTTGTTGAATCAAGTAAGCGACGACTTGAAACTTTTCTTCTTCAAATAATTCAATTTTTTATTCACTGCTAGTCCTAAATCTGAATTAATTCAATTATACTCACTTTACTGGAAGCAATGGAATTTCAGATTCTATGACTTGATTCAAGTCGAATTGATACTTGATTCAAGTTGCGAAAATACTTGACCCTTATGAAACAGTAGTTTTTCTTTCGTTTACTTGTATCACTAGAACTTGGATTTTTTAAATCAAGTATCTACTTGATTTAGGAGTATTCGACTTGATACCTTTCTGGTTCAAATAATTCAATTTTCGATTCACACCAAGTCAAAAATCGGGATTGAGTCAGTTGTTATCATCGTATTTAGTTAATGGCATCCGTACCATATTTACTCGAATCGAAACTACTTCAATCGTAATTTTCCTTTTGTGGAGATAAATCATCTCTCCCTCACTATCACCTAAATTCACCCGATGAATTGACAATGCAGATGGGAAATACGATAAGTTCATCATAAAGTACTGAAAACATCGTGTACTAGTCATCCATTAGGCTTGGTACGGTGCATTTCAAAAGCTGTTACCACGAGGCCCTTTACCGGAAGTGGGTCACCGTGACTGCATCGTGTAAAAGTTTAACGCGTCTGGGGGCCGAATGTCGTAGTTGAACGTCATCCATTCAATGAGCTACAGCAGCACGTCATGCTATCTTTTACGGTTGCCGGGCACAAATATTCACCAAAAAATTCTCTGTAATGATGCCACAGGGATGGAATAAAAATACCTCATTTTTGGTCGAACTCCATTCACTGGACGGTTGTGAGGAATACTGCGAGGAATTTCATCAGAATATTTCAAGAATAGCTTTTTCGCCGAGCAACGATATTGCGAGAGGCTATCAATCGAATAATTTGGCGTATGAAGTAGCCCAAGTAATTGTTCTCTCAGACTCGTAGAATATTATCCCTGAAATTTCCATATATGTATTATCGACAAGACAGTTGATTTCTAGAAAATTCAATGACATTCCCACTTTCAGATCTATACGAGAATTAAAATTATAAGAAATTATAAAAATTGCAACAATTCAGACAACTGTTGTTCTGCATTCTCAACGTCTCGAACATTCGATCAAATGGAATGTTTAATTTGCACTGTGAGGTCATGAATTATCTAAGGCTCAGTCTTGAATTTTCGTGATGAATGATTTCATTTTAAATTGCATCATTATGCGAATTGTTATTAATTTTGTCTTTTACCAAAATTGTAAAAGGCTATTACTCGAATAATTCGTCGTATGAAGTAGCCAAAGTAATTGTTCTCTCAGACTCGTAGAATATTATCCCTGAAATTTCCATATATGTATTATTTATAAGACAGTTGATTTCTAGAAAATTCAATGACATTCAAACTTTCAGATCTACATGAGGATTAAAATGATAAAAATTTATAAAAATTGTAAAAATTCAGCCAACTATTGTTCTGAATTCTCAACGCACCAAACAATCGAATAAACGAAATGTTGAACTGTGAATTGAACTGTCTAAGCTCAATCTTCTTAAATTTTCATGATAAATAATTTAATCTTAAATTGCCTTCAAATCAACAACATTGAAGGAATTTCTAATGTTTCATTATGTGGATTGTCATTAATTTCGTCTTTTAATTGCAGATCGCTGCCGAAACTCACTGGCCCAGACGAGGAAGGGCCAAACCCTCACACCCAATACACAGGCGTCTCACAGTTCGAGCCAATACCACACGATCATGACTTCTGTGAAAGGGTCGTCATCAACGTGAGTATTCTACCCATTTCTAATCGCTATTGTAAGGAGCGTAAAATTTCGTGGAGAGTACAGCAGTAATTTTCGAAAAAGGCTTACACAATTCGAAGTTCAGCTTGAGATTCAAGTAGGAATAACCTAGCTGAGACTACTTGGATGAAATTGATCTGTAGAATTGCGTCTTTGAAAAATGACTTCCATTGCTGAAATGAAAATTTAGAAAAAATTCTTGCTTTCAGGGTACATCTGCAATATGCGATCTCTGCATGAATGTTGGAGACCCTTTAAAAGTTTATCTACTTCCCGCTGCAACACATATTTCCATTCGCATATTTTTTCCACGCGGAAACTGACGATAAACACTCACATCCCCTCAACTCAATCCACCGATAAATTCTCGCAACAATCTGTATATTTGTCCTTCCAAAACTAATTTTTTTCTCTTATTCTCACCGGTTAACTTCCGAGGCTGATGCATTTTGGCACAGTCGCCAATTGGGCATCGCGTGACGGATTTCGCTGGTGGAAAGAAACTTCAGCAGTACGCCCACCCTCCCGCGAGAGCCCAAAAGTATTATTGGATGAAAAAAATGAATGCAAAAAAAGCGGAATTCAAAATACTGCAGAACGGAAAATCGTAAAAACTGTCAAAAATGATAATCCCAAAAAGGAATGAAATTCAGTGGCTCTGAAACAACTACCGTCCCCAGAATTCATGCATAAATAACAAAAACCAGCGGGATCGTCTCCCTTCTCAATCTGGGTCGTGATTTCCATGCTCCCATTGTAAAGCTAATCGTGAAAGCTCACGCAAAATCTATTCTGCCTTTACCACCAAGAGTTGTGTGTACAAAATTGTCCCTAATTGTCCTCAAGATATATCTCACCCCAGTGTATTCACGTTTTGCGAGCCTAATTTCACGGCAACAATCTTCCGTCTTTCTGAATGTCATTTGTGGATATGAGACAATGTTGTTCATTGAAAATGATGTTACATTTCACAATAAATTTCCGTAATTTTACTAGCTTGTAACATCGCATCTCACACTTGAGCTCACAAAAATTTGGCAGCACAAAAATTAACGCAGACCCTCGTAGAAGAAAAACTTTCCGTCTTTCTGAATGACATTTGTGGATATGAGACAATGTTGTTCATTAAAAATGATGTTACATTTTACAATAAATTTCCGTGATTCCACTATCTTGCTACATCGCATCTCACACTTGAGTTCACAAAAATTTGGCAGCACAAAAATTAACGCAGACACTCGTAGAAGAAAAGAAATTGTGGCTTTACAGTCCAAATAAGATTCTGCGAGAATGTCAGAAAGAAGTGAAGTGACCTAGCCACATAATTTGGCATTTGCCCAAGTTCATCTTGGAATATCTGAAGGAATATAGTATCAAGGTCGTATATTGTGTGCAAAGGGGGATTATCCGTTCTCAACCGGTGACATGACCGCATTGCGCCAATTATTGTAGACACTTTGTCTCTGGAAACCTGATAAAAACTAATCAATCCATTTGGCTATTTATATCCCTCGATGAACGTTTCAATGTTGTTGAAATAATGTGTTTTGTTACTTGAAATTGTTACACCGTTGAATGAATGTTCGGTGATTTCAGGTGAGCGGGTTACGGTTTGAGACACAGCTGCGTACGCTGAACCAGTTTCCGGACACGCTGCTTGGCGATCCGGCAAGACGGATACGTTACTTTGATCCGTTACGCAACGAATACTTCTTCGATAGGAATCGGCCCTCATTCGATGCAATTCTGTATTACTATCAGAGTGGTGGACGTCTGCGACGACCAGTTAATGTTCCCCTCGATGTATTCTCCGAAGAGATCAAGTTTTACGAGCTGGGCGAATTGGCAACCAACAAATTCAGGTGAATTATGTCACATTTGCATATTTCATGCGCAACTATCGCAACTTTCTACTTGGAGGCAGCCAAGCGCTCAATTTTGAGAAAATGTTTGTTATGCTTTACAAGCAAGTTGCTAAGATTCAACAAATAATTCTCTCCATGCACCCAAAGTTGAATAATACCTCCCAAAGATGGGAAACGAGATGGAGATGTTTGCTCCAAATTTGATTGAAAATACTTTGTTTTCCTCCCAGTTTCCGAACTTGGGGAAAGTTTGGTTCCAGTCACGTGGAAGTGGGATAAAGTTTACCCAAAAGTAGGTACGATCATCAGGATTAATGGTTATTTGATGTTTGGTGTTGCAGGGAGGACGAGGGATTTATCAAAGAGGAGGAGAAGCCACTGCCGTCGCACGAGCTTCAGCGAAAAGTTTGGTTACTATTTGAGTATCCGGAGAGCTCACAAGGGGCAAGAGTCGTTGCTATTATCTCCGTATTCGTGATCCTATTATCAATCGTAATATTCTGTCTCGAAACACTACCCGAGTTTAAGCATTATAAAATATTCAACACTACGACTAACGGCACAAAAATTGAAGAGGACGAAGTGCCGGATATTACGGATCCGTTCTTCCTAATAGAGACTATTTGTATCATCTGGTTCACGTTTGAGTTATCGGTGCGCTTCCTCGCCTGCCCAAATAAACTTAATTTCTTCCGTGACCTTATGAATGTCATCGACATCATCGCGATCATTCCTTATTTCATCACACTTGGCACGGTTATTGCCGGAAAGGAGCATGAGATGAATTTGCCAAAGGCACCAGTCAGTCCACAGGACAAAAGCACCAATCAGGCAATGTCCCTTGCGATACTTAGGGTCATAAGGCTTGTGAGGGTATTTCGAATATTTAAGTTGTCGAGGCACAGTAAAGGCCTTCAGATACTTGGTCGAACGCTGAAGGCCTCCATGCGTGAGCTCGGTCTCCTCATCTTTTTCCTCTTCATCGGTAAGTTCATCGGAAAATTAATAAATTATTCAAACATTACTGCAATCGTTATCAAACGGAAGTCATCATCTGGACATATCTATCTTAATTAATGGAAATGGGCCACGGAATTTAGTTTTGAAACGTCTGTACTCTACGTATTACTCTGGCAGACTAAATACCGCTCACAGAGACCAAAAGAATATCGTCAACTAGCGGCAAAGAACTTGTCGTTCTTTCTCCTTATGGAGTTATTGTTTATGTTTATATCAACTCTCTGGCACTCTACGCATTGTTAAAACTTTTTGAAAATTTTTATCGAATTTAATTACCACTGAAATTACAAGAAATTTCGTCATTGAAAATTCAGAATTTCGTGGAAGAATCTAAGAGAACTGTAAATTTCAATTCCATTTTTCCCGGAAATGAATAGAAAACCAGAAAATTCCGGTAAATATATTTTTTAATTTTCAGGCCAGTGACACTGAATGCGGTTGGGGGGGGGGAATCATGAAATTTCAGATTTCACTGAAAATTCAATGTAATTTGACACTGAATATTCATATTAGATTGGAAATTCAAATAAATTAAGGGATTCTTGTTCTTATGCTGCTTAAAATTATGGAATTTTACTGAATTTTCAGAGAAACCCAAAATTTCATGATTTTTTTCCCCCTGAATCGCATTTAGTGTCATTGTCCTGAAAATTAGTAGTCAACTGCCCATGAAATTTCATTTTTTTTCGAACAGTGTAACTCGCCTCAACTGAACTAATCTGTAAAACTTCTAGCTGATGACTTTCGCATTTGTAAAAAAGAAGAAATTCATGACTTTACTTTTAGCAATTGATGATCTGATGATGAGTTGGGTGAGAGTGTCAACGAAAAGGAATGATTGGAAGATGATGAGAATGAGTATGGAGATATCTGGTAGTAGTTACAAGCTCGTGTTTCAGGGGTGATCCTGTTCAGCTCAGTTGTATACTTCGCCGAGGCTGGAACAACAGACAGCTTCTTCAAATCAATACCGGATGCATTTTGGTGGGCGGTGGTCACAATGACAACCGTTGGCTACGGCGACATGAGGTATATAATTGTTAATATTACATCTGAAACGCGTTTTTTTTCGTTCTATTGCAGGTGTGGTGCTATTCTCCTCGGCAGTATACTTCGCGGAGGCCGGCTCCGAGAATTCGTTCTTCAAGTCCATTCCGGACGCGTTCTGGTGGGCCGTTGTCACGATGACTACCGTGGGCTATGGTGACATGACGTATGATGTACTCACTTTCATTAACATTTTAGTTTATTGCCACAGTATGCTCCTGTTTTCTTTTGGATCTTTGAGTTTCTTGGTTTACATTCAGTTTTATCGTTTAAAGTTTCATTTGGAGTTTTAACTGTTAATTTAATTTGAAAGTTTCACTAAATGGTTTGTTGATCAAGTAACTGATTGCCATTTATCCGCATTTCCCCCGAAAGATTGTTTTCTTAAACTCGTTTATTCTGTTAGTTTTGATTATTTTGATTCATTGGGTTGGTTATATTTACACTCATTGTTTTGATTTATTTGTTTTAATTATTGTGAAATAAAAAGTGATTCACGACTGTTTTTGAGGACTTTTGTTTACATTTTCTGATACACGGTGCCATATACAATAGAGTGATTATTGAATATTTGAGTCGCATTTATTTTCTCAGCGGAGAGCATTAGTACATTTTGCTTAGATAGAGGATTTATTTGAAGCATTTGTTATACACAGTTTGTGATTTGAAGGCATTTGATCCGCACCGGAATGCACTGTACGTTAGCACAAATTTTTTGACGTGAAATAGTATTGAATATTTGTACGCAATTCTTGGGAATAATTTTATTCGGGGAAAATTCTTTGTTACAGTTCCATGAATTGAATTCAATTGTAATACGTAGAAATTCGGGAGGTTTTGTTTGTATATCAAAGTGCCTCGTGAAACTGGGCATATTCCAGTGCCTGGAAGTGGACGGTATAAGTACGTCATTGATCCAGACTATCCGGGTATTATTATTTACGTTATTTTGTTTCGTTTCCGTGAATCAGAATGAAGTAATCAATTTGATTATTCTTTTTTTTTAATTCTTTACTTTCAGTTGAGTTTTTAACCCGTGATTTTAATGTAAAATGGAGTACGTCCGACGTCATTGTTACGAGCATTAAATTTGAGTGGACCCAGAACTTGATGAATATATTATAATAACGATAATAAATAAGGGAACAATGTGGAGAGAGGTTATCGTGATAAATATTGAAAAGTTTGAGGAAAACGTGCACTTCTTAATTGGATTGTTAACAATTTTGTCCGAATTAAGGGAGAGTCACGATCGTCCACTCGAGCTCTCTCGCATCCCAACAAAGAATTTTTCCAAAGTGTCAAGGTTTTTTTCATTCACCATCATCATTCCCCGAATTTTAATGCATGCACCTCAAGCCCAACTTGCAATTTGCGAAGAATGTCGAGGGAATGAGAGGCATGATGCTGAATTATGATTCGCTGTTTCACATTGCTCGGAGTCTGATGTAGATTTCCGCGATAATCTTCAAAGATAAAAATCTATTATGAAAAAAAAGCAGATTAATTAACCGCAATTTCGCCCACGCCCCCGTTGAAAATTCATATCATCAGTGAACCAATTTGTTTTACCTGAATTTTTCATCTCCTTCATTATGATTCAAATGAATTCCCCCAGTAGTTGGTTTTCTTTTAATTATTTTCTTTATTTTTCTGTTTGTGTATGTCCTACAATTGAGATAGCAAGATTCACTGAATCAGATTCACTCATGGATCCCATTATAATTATGCATTTGTGTGAACTACCAGTTGTACGATTAGTCGAACTAGTGAAGCTAATGATTGAGAAATTAATGGCCAAAGCTTTGAGAAAAAATTTGTAAGCTCGAGATAATGTAGAGCCCTTTGAGAATCGGTCGAGACACGTGAATTATTTTCATTGTGAAGAGAATAATTTACTAGATGAGCCTCTCGCAAGTAAAGCCACACTCGACACGGCACACCAAATAGACACCACACCTCGCACATAGCTCGTTTTTACAAGAATGAAGAAATGTTGCATTGAAATGAAGTAAGAGATACCGAAGTGTGCAATGTCTGGTCTCATTTGTAATTTTTCTTTCTCTTTTTTTTCAACAATGTTAAAGGCCTGTCGGTGTCTGGGGGAAAATCGTTGGATCACTTTGCGCGATTGCTGGTGTGCTGACGATTGCCTTGCCAGTGCCAGTTATCGTCTCAAATTTCAATTACTTCTATCACCGTGAGACTGACCAGGAAGAGATGCAGTCACAGAACTTCAATCATGTGACCAGCTGTCCGTATCTCCCTGGCACAATAGGTAATTATCAGGGTGCAGTGGTAGTTGAAAACAAATTACTCCTTCTTGAGCCATTCTGCGGTCCTCGAATGCAATTTAACGATGGAAAATCTTATAAAGTTCGTATTGAAGATCAAAATGATTGAAATGCTCTCAAAAGACGAGACAATTTTTCATGTTTCCAAATTAACGGAAAAAATGCTCTTATTCTTATTCTAATGTTCATACGTGTTAAAGTAACTCGAGGGTAAAAGAAGTGTCACATGGTCAAGGTCCAATCAGCCGTTGTAAATCCCTTTACTCAGGAAGCCTCAAGACGTTTGATTTGACACCCGCAAATCCCATAAATTGTTCCCACCGTGTTTTTTTTTCTCTCCATCCACTTATCTCAAGGCAATTGAGGAATAAGAGAGACAGTACATAATGCTGAAGTGTGTTAACAGGTCTTTAGATTTGGTTTATTGAATAATTTCATTGAAGCAGAATTGTTTCGCATAGGTCAACACAAAAAGAGCTCGATGTCGGAGTCGTCGTCAATAATTGAGCTTGAGGATGGTATTTTGTTAACCCAGCAGGATGTTGCTAAAAAGCCAAACTGCAATAATCCCCGTTACAATAACAACATTGCAAGCATTGAGACTGACGTCTGACTACTAGGTAATATTTTTCAAACTTTTTGGAGAATATTACGCACGAAAAAATTTTATAGAAAAACCTATTGAATTCGTTAGAAAATTCGATTGAATTTCTATCACACTTTCTATTAGCTTTTGGCTGATTCTATTGACATGTTCAATAAAAAACATACAATAGATAAAGTCAACAGAATTCGATTTTTCTATATAACTTATTCTTTTCATATATTTTCTATAGAATTTGCTCCACTCAAATTTTCCAAGTTTTTTTCATTCTATTTCTCTTTTCTTCTCATTAAGACAATCAAACGAAAAAACTTGAGCGAAAATTTGAGCCGAGGAAATTCTATAGAAAATATCTCAATAGAATAAGTTATATAGAAAAATCGAATTCTGTTGACTTTTTCTATTGTATGTTTTTTATTGAACATGTCAATAGAATCAGCCAAAAACTAATGGAAAGTGTGATAGAAATTCAATCGAATTTTCTAACGAATTCGATAGATTTTTCTATTAAATTTTTTCGTCCGTGATGATAGTGCACACAGAAAAATCTAAACGTAAACACCGTTTAGCCGAGTGTAATTGACAGTTTACTAAACGTAATTTATGCTCAACGCCAATATGATGTCTGGTGGATTTTTTTCAACTTCAAGCGTAAAAGACGACTTCTGAACCGTAATATATGTTTAGGTTTTTCTGTCTGAATATTTTATGAAAGATTTACTGCGTATGAAAAAAATTGAATCAAAACTCCATCGCTTTCGAAAAAATGTAATGATTTGTCTACACCAAACGATCACAATCCTAATCATTATTATATGCATTCCAATCAAACAGTGAAGGAGACGGTGGCAGTGTGGCGGCCATTGAAGAAACACATAATGAAGAGCATCAGCTCCCTCCGGTACCTGACATAAGGTTCGTCCCAATGGCACTGCGAGAGTGACTACGACGATAAAGATAATAAGAACCAGAACCACACGTCCAGCATTAACAAACACACAAATGATCACATAAACATAGCCAGTTTGTGTTACAACAAAACGTCGTGGTACAATCTTCAGCCTTCGAATGCAGCTCGATGTTATCTTGCATTTGCCGGAAGCAATTCGTAGACGCCATTTTGCACGCCGAATTGTGCATAATCGAGAGACATTGAGGGACCGATAAACGATGATTAACATACTTTTGGTACCAAAAATGCAATCAATTCAACGTAGGGAACGAAACTAAAGAACAAATGAGGAATAATCCGTGTGGATACACATTGTTATACAGTGTGCAACAAGCATGCCAATTGCTGTTTTCTCGCCCCACCACCACCGACTCCAGTGTTCAAAATATCTAATCTCCGTTAGCGCCGTAAAAAAACAAATTTCCCATGGACGAATTAAAGAGTTCAGGACTGAGAGAAGTGCGAGGAGAAAATGAGGAGAAGACGATGGATGAAGTAATGAGGAAATGACGTGTAAAGAAGCCACGATGAGAAGAGTGAGGGAAATCTAGAGGAATTATTTAATAATAAGGTCAATAAAAGAGTGGAAAAGAGGGGGAAACAGGGGGCAGGTGGGAGCCCCGGCGGGCCGCGAGGATCATACAAGATAATACTCATTATTATAATTAATAATTAATGAAAAAAAAACAAACAAAACGATTATATAAGGACGAAATAAAAAATGTTTTACGAAACGATATTAAACAAAACCAAAAAGACTACAGACGCAAGGAAGGCGGCGCCTTGCAGCGGTGAAGAAGAAAGAAATATATAAAATTATAAGAATACTAAAGAAGATTAAAATTAAATGAAAAAATTTTTTTATCGGTCGTTTTTACGAGAAAAAAATATAGACGCTTCGGCGCGTCTTAAATGTCGCATTAAGTCCTGCATATATATAAATATACGTGAAAAAGGGTATATTCATATATATATCTATGTATAATTTATTGGATGTGCGTGTATGTATGTTTTGTTCAATTTAAAAGAAAGAATAATCCAGATGATACTGAGGTGGGGTACATGCGCGCACAACCATGGACAGTGGGGCCGCGGCTCGAGGATGGTACCGTGGTAATACATATAAGAATTTATTAAAAAATGGAAATAGGAAGTTGACGAAAAAAAATCACAAATCGATGTAAAAATACTTAAAAAAACATGTGAAGAGGTCTTGTCGTTACATTTATTTTGTCATTTTTTTTTTTTCATCGAGAGCACCCGAACTCATTCCCGCGGGCGTCGCCGTACGTTGCACCAAGGGTGGAAGCTTTAAACAAAATATCTTCGAGTTATCTGATTACGTGACGATTGGTTCGTGGGAGCAGGAAGAGCACTCCGTAGGACTAAAGTACAAGGGTGAAAACGTCGGGTTAGGAGCGATGATACTGACGTGAGATAGGCGTGCAGGTTACACGAATCGTTTTGAAAAAACAAAGTGGAAAATGTCGTATGATGTGTACGTGACTGTGCACTGTGTCCCATCCTCTATTCCGTATGTCCCGGTGTTCCCTTGCGCGCGTTCCAGTTTCAGGTTTTCGAGCCTATGTGACACTCGAGGACGTCACATAGGGGTGACGGCAACTATTACTTTTGAAATGCTGAATTTTTTCGCGTTGTCAGGAAACTTTTCAACCTTTTTTTGTCTTATTGTTTTTTTACATAGCTTCGACTCGGTTGAGTATATCGCGGTGATGATCGAGACTTGAAAATGGCTAGATCTCGTCATTCTACCCGACCGGGATTTGAACTCGACTTTACCCACCGCGCCAGGCCGTCGGGCAAACCGTTCAACCTCAATTTGCAAAAAGAAAAATAATAATTACTTTTCATTTGAAGGGAATCATCTTCTTGTTATCTCAAAACGTATTGGGGCTGAAGGGGTCGTCTTCCCTGTCGTTTTAATCGCACCATTCGCAAGATTCAATTTTTCAGCGCTTCACCTTATTCTTGTAAAAGATTCCCGTTTCCGAATTCGAAATTATTCTGAGATCTTGAGAATTGTTCCGGAATAATGCTCCCTCCGTACAGCTTTGTTGGATATTTTTCTTGTCCTCTCGTACCCCCAATTATGAGATACTACTTTGCATCAGTTAGTAAAAGCAATTTGATTCCCAAAATTTGCGAGTGAACGAAAGGAGTAGTGGCCGGAACTGCCGCGCGAGTGATCATAGTTAAATCTTCACTTAATTTTCATTATAAAAACTCATTCTTTTGGGCGAAGAAAGGGTTCAAGTGAGAGCTTGGAATTAAAACGCAAAGCGTAGCCAATCCTTCCTGCCGATTCCATATTGTACCAGCTAGCGTCTACTTTTCAAAAATGATGAAAAACTGTAATTACTCTACTTAGCCGTAAAAATGATATTTCACCGTCTGTGTAAACAAACGTATTGTACAGTATGCTTTTTTTTCTTCCAGCGAATCTGGTGACTGCCTATCCTACTTCTCATAGTTATTTAATTGAAGAAAAAAAGTGGTTAGACACGAAGATTCTTGAGGCCCGGCTTTTACGGGATATTCGCCATTGTGAAAGAGAAAAAAATTATCCATCCATATACCGTCACACTGGTTGAGAGGTCTAAAATTTGGAACACGTGTTCATTGTAAAAAAAGCAATTGAGTTTTTCTCACAGTTTCAGAGTTTTGTTATGAATTTATATTTGTCTCCTGCGATGGACAAATTTCGATGAGAAAAAGCTCGTAAATTATTTTATAAACAGGGTGAAAGTGCACTAGCTTAAATTTTTTCCAAATTAGAATAATTATGTTAATTACATGAGAATTTGACCTAAGTGATGGGAGTAAGGAGCGACCACTCGATCATTATTTTAGAAGACCTCTTACCGTCCCACTTGATCTCCCTCAAATTTTTTAACCGAGGAATAAAAACCCGCTCAGCCGCGAGCTAAGAAAAACCATTTTATTGATGAAAAAGTCTGGCAAAAATGTCCCGATCGAATTCCTAGGTTATACGTTGAGACAAGCCCTAGGTGTAAATTTGCATTAATAGCCGTAATGGTTAGGCTAGAATAATAGAAACAATTCTTGGGAATAAATTACTATTAAGAATGAGACTACATGATCATTACGACGCGAAGTTGACATTATATCATTACGGTTAAATATCATTAGGGTGCAAAATTTCATGACTTGTTTTATTTAATTTACTGTTGTTGATGAATTACGTTTCAATCGGAACGATTACATAATAGAGAATTGATAACGGGGCTAGATAAATTGGAGTTTGCGCCAAAATTATTCTACTTTTCGGTGAATAGGAGCAATTGAAATGTCGACGACACAGAGGGAAAATATCGTTGGAGCCGTGATGAGAATTCAGATCTGTCAGACGGAACAAGAAAGTCGTACACACCATACACACATTACATCAACATACGAACCGTTGTTCTATTAAAAATTATCCATCAAATTTTAAACGAAAATTCAATTCCTTATAAATTTTTCACTCTCAAAGAAATCGTCATTTCCCATCGCCTAAGCATAGGAGTAAATTTTATCAAAACCATTCAATTTTAATAGTAAAGAGAGAGATAAAAAATTAAATAAATAATGACTTTAGAGATTATGAGAGAGAGAGCAATAATTACACGATTTACGTTACCATGCTTTTAATACAAGTGATGAAAAATATTTGAATTTCTCGCCTTGCTGATTTAGTGGAAAGTACGATGCGTCAAGAAACAGACTAGCTTATTTAATGATGAAAAAAATTGATGAACCCAACTATTCTATAACAATGATAAAATTTACTACTGCTACTATACTATTATACTACTGCGAAACTTATTAATATTAACTATTACCATCTAACGAGGTGATAACTATGGTAAAATCAATACATACCAAACTACTCTGGTAGACAGTGTGGTACTAGAATACGCAAACACGTGAAGAATAGTCGAGTAATTAAATAGTCGTGTAATTACATGAAATATTAAAACCATTTTGTGACGATTGAAGCGAGAGCAATGAAAAATTTTCATTCTAATAACGAAGGTACGACAATAGGGAAATTCTCTTAATTTTCGCCCCGCAATTCTAATCTTTCATTGTTTATCCTGCATTTATACGGTTCATTCATAATTTGTAAAGAGTAATTCATAATAGAACGGTTCATTGTATGATTTTTCGATGAGTGAAATTCTCAGTGTAAATTGAATATGAAAGAAACGCCAAAATGTGTTTAATTTTTCGACGAGAAAATGCCCGCGAATCCATTGGACTTCCATTATTTATTCGCTCGACTGCTAGACAACACGCGATAACACGCAATATTTCAATTTCACGCAATTTGTTTATTTCGAGATTAATGATTAATACACAATTTAATATGACACATGGAAATCGCTGAAATACGCCGAAAAGTTAAATGTCAATGTGGGGTAACGTTTTGGGGGAATAATTGCCTCACTGAGCTGTGAACCAGGTGATGTTAGCAATTATTATGGAAATGTCATCTCCTGAACTCTCGAATTTGAATTGAATTCCTCAAATTTATACTAAATAATTCATTTGTTAAATGATTCGAGTTTCGATACTCTTTAAATGCTCTGAAATTTCCGGCAAGAGTTCTGGAATTTTCTGACAAGTGACATTTCCACTGAAGTTTCAAGGAATTTTGTCATTGAAAATTCATAATTTCAGGGAACTGTAAATTTCAGTTTAATTATTTCGAGGAAATTCATGAAAATCCAAGAAAATTCCTCCAAAAATTCGAATAATTTTAAAGGAATTTCCTGAAAATTTAAGGGAATTTGACAGTAAATATCAATTCTCACTTAGAAATCCTACTCCATATCATTTGATATGTCCGTTTCTCTGAAAATTCATGGAAAGTTCTAGTGAGTACAAGAAAGGTCCAGAAAGGTACAGAAGCCTCTGGAAAGTTCGCGAAACGTCTGGAAAACTACAATTTTCCGATGCAGAATGTTCCAGAAGAGTCTGGAATATTCGTGAAATCTTTAGGAATTTTCGCGATTAATTCAGAAGTTAACGCTTCGGAAAATAATAGGTTTTAGAAAGTTATAGGACAAATTTTTACAGTAATTTTGCGTAAAGTTACCGTAAAAATTTATAAAAATTTCTCGATTGATTTGAGAGTTTACGACAATATTTCAGAATATCCTAGACTTTTCTAGTATTTATCGCCTAAATGTACCTACATGAAAAAAATTGGCCACTAAACGCACTAGTTCATGTAAATTGTAAAATTTCCGTCTTCCTGCCGCTAAAAATGGGACTTCACATGAATATTCAGAGAAACCCGAAATTCCATTGACTTCCTCCCCTTAAATCAAATTCAATACTTTTTCCGGAAAATTCAGTCAATTTTTTTAAACAGTGTAAAATCCGGATTCAGTTGGTCCAGAGCTCAGTGAATTAAACTCATGGCATTGTGATCCTGAGTGAAAAAATGGTACTGCACCCTGAGAAAAATGAATCGCTGTATCGTGAATAAATGAATCCAGTAGGCATTCCGAGACGTAAAATGACGAATTAATTTTGCTAAAAAAAATGCTGAGAAGATCCTATTAGAGAAATCAATTATCGAGAGAAATAAATTTAACCGAAATAATAAATTAAATTCGTTGCTGACGCGTAGCATAAACAAGAGGAAAAATGCACTGAAGAGTAGAGTTTAATCAGGCTGGCATAGAGTCTAACGAGAAATTAATAAAAATTGATTAAAAACGAGAAAAAAACACTAGTGCCGGTGCCGTTGCACATCCCTTATTGCACTGAGAGAAAAATATGATTCTTCTGACTATATTCCATCAGCATCGAATTATAGTAAAAAAATCCTCAACAATTTTTCATGGGTTACGGTAACTATGGCCGGAGAAGTAATTACTACAATGGAATGTAGTCATTGCAACTATTTTATAGTTCTACTCGCGATAGATTTGTCATGGTTACTTTTGAGCTTTGGTTAGTTTAACTGCATTTTAATTTGCAAAAATTACGCTTGTGAAGTTACTATAATTTTATGTGCCACATACAAAAAAAATCGTATCGTTCACCAAACTGCCTCAACTATTTTCTTATTGTAAATCGAACTTCAAATTTTTCTCTCAGTGTGGCAACAAAACTTTCCTCTCCGTATGATTTCCCACAACCAGAAAAAAATTTGACCCACCTGAACCTTCATTTCTCCTCATCAACAAGCATATCAGCAAAAAGCTTTTAGCAGCAATATCACTGAATTTTTGTAAACAATTCCATAGGAAGCATGTCCAAGACATATGAAATAATTGTATCCGAATTCATCGCGTGAATTTGCAATAGGGAATGTTCGAATGGCACCTCACGAGACACGAGGGGTGTGTGACAACGTGTGCGACCGCTCGTGGATCGAGCTGACCGCTTTCAAGTGATATATTTAGATATTAAATGAATAAAAAAAACGATTCAGAACTAAAAACCAAAAAATATTGAATTTAATGTAACCATTAACCAAAAAAAAGAATTAACGTTTGTTATTATTGAAGTTTTCAATAATTTGAGCCACATTGAATGATAAGTATTACTTATAAATAATAAGTAAATTTAAACAAATATCTAGAACATATAGATATACTATATATATATCTGTATGATGGTAATGTACATATAAATATGTATATAGTATAAAACGACGTCGAGGGGTGGAGATGATGAACGTTAAATATCCGCTCACACTAAATGATGAAGGGGAAAATTAATTATTAATTAATAATGACAAATGAAAATCATTCATTACCAGAGTAAATGGAAGGAAAATACTATTGTTACCATGTACATGAATGAATTTGACTACGATTAAGCTACTCAGTAGGCTTAGAAAACCAAAAATGATGAAGATGAATAGTATGAAAAAAAATAAAAGAAAATTTGTATAAGGGCTGCACGTGGTGTGGACTCTCGCGCTACTCTAGCCAATCGGAATCCGTTTCATTAATTATTAATTAATTCATCGAGAAAAAACAAACTTATTTATATAGTGTTGAGCACTGTTTTAAGTGCTTTTCATTTTTTGGCTGTGTGAAGCTTCAAAATAAATAAATGAAAACATAAATGAAAGAAAAAAATCCAAAAAAAATTATCAATTATTATTGGCTTTGCATAAAATCCATTCTCAAAATTTCTCCGAAAAATAAGGCAAAATGAAGATAAATGAAACAAAACGTTGTGTTTTAGGTAACGGTATTAGAACAAAAGTATTTTAAAACTAAAGGAATCAATAAATTACCAGAAAATCTTCGTAGTGAAGTGATCGAGAACGAGAAATTAAAAAATTTCGATGATAAAAATAACGTAAATAAAAATTTTAACAAAACGAATATCAGCGCTGTAATTTCTTCAATATGTTATAATTATTCCGCATCTCCGTTTGTACGCATTTTAGAAGAAAAATATTTAATAAAAAAAAAGTGAAAAACGCAAGAGAATAACTTCAGATCTACTATGTAACTCTGACATAACGGTACTAGCTCAGATAAACATCCTGCCGAGTTGCCCCGGGTTATGCTAAACGCCACCTGGCCCGTATACATTATTTTAAACAAAATGATGAAAAAAAAAATAAACCACCATTGAATAATTAAAATAAAATGAAATGAAGAATTACATTAAGCATCACGCTCATCATTATAGTAAATGGGATACGATAATTAATACATAGCTCTATTTTTTCGCCCGACGAAATAATAATAATCTATATGTAAAAAGGCTAATTTTTTAAGAACATCAAGCTAAAACTGAATTTTCATCTCTGGCAGCAATGAATGCTTTGTAAATACCTGGTTATTATTATAAACTATTTTAAAGGGTAGAAACGGTGGAAATATTCATGAAACAAAATGGCACCAGAACGAAGCTACCGAATTACGAAGGATTTCATCACGAGAAAATGAATAAAAAAACCACAAAGTAAAAAAAAAATAAAGAAACAAAAAAGTCGGCCGATCGAATTTTAATATTCCGTGAATTTTGAAGTAAAATTTTATGATAATGAATATTGATAATTGTAATTCCCACGACCGAGCCACGATGAGAAAATTGAATAAATTAACGGGAGAAAAATGAATCAATTTTAAGCATCGTTTGCGGAATAAATTTGGGTATTCAGTGCCTTGCAGGGAGTCATTGCAATTTAACCTTAATTAGTCTCACTTGGGTCTTCCATCGACTTGTCTGTCGATTCCATAAGCAAGTCACTGTTCTCCCTTGTTTATAATTCCGCAGTCATGCCCAAGGTCTTCGCTTCCTTTCATTAAAAAAAAACGTAAACAATTAAAAATAAAGTCTCTTCAGTACCACGTGAGAAAGGAGAATTTGCACATTTTCATTTTCAAACGCATAGTCATATTTTCTATTTGCGATGATAGAAGAGGAGGTGAGAGGGTTCTTTTGATGGAAGCGAATGCCAATAGGACGATGGCTCGTCGTGAGGCCAGCCCGGGCTCCCTTATAAGAAAATTACCCAAAAATCTATTTAAAAATGCGAAAAAAATGGACGATTATGTGATAAGTGTCTTAAAAATTTGGGTTCACTGCTAATTAACCAAATCTACTCATCTTATTTTTACTATTTTTTCAATACTCGAATAAATTACTGAAAATATTTACTTGAACCGGGTACCAAGGCACTCAGGGCAACGATATTATTACGCAATTGATTTATCCAATAATCTAGCATTAAATTATGTTGAAAAACGTCGAGGAAAAATGATGGAACGATGAAACACAGAGGAAACAACCAAAACTACCAAAATTCAATGCATATTTTCAAGTGCAGAAATAGAACTTACTGTATAATAAATGTATCCCTATTCAGGTGATACATATAAACTACATAAAAAAAATACCTATATAAATTCATAAGGTACTTGTTTTCCCATTCATGAGTACCTCGTGCGTGGGGATGTCCTGTCAGTATTAAAAAGAAAATCCACATATTAAAAAAAAGTATGGAATCAATATAGGAGTAAATATCGTAAAAGAATGATAAAAAATACTTCGGAACGTAGTTTGTATCTATAAGATTGCAATTATCGTACGAACCCATCCTCGAATGACCCAAGAGTGCGAAAAAATAATAAGAAAGAGACGAATAATAATTTCCAACAATTCTTTCGACTACCTAATTACCTAGAACATTCATTCCGCTTTGATTTTTTTTTTTATTCAAGGCGCAAAGTCGCTGTAAATAGATTTAAATAAACAATAAATGAAGCTGTTGGGACATACCCGCGTGTTAGAGTTAATGTATATAGAATGAATAAAGAAGGCAAACCAAGAATTTAAAAATAAAAAAAATTATTGTAGTAAATGGGAGCCCGTTTGACGTTGAAAGTAACCAATGAGAGCGAGAAAGTGAGTGTGTGGAGCGAGAGCGAGAGAGAGAAAGAGAGTTGAACGAATGATCAAGAGATTCTGCTTAAAACTGAATTTAATGAAGCAGTATCGAGCATTTCCAATAATACCAACACCAATAAATACTCCTAAAGAAGAAAATTAAACGTAAAAAATTGACTAAATGTTATTCAAAGAGAAGAGAAAACATTGCATACATAGTGAGCATGTATTATCATTATCAACTAAACACCCGTAAAGTGAAAAAAAAAAATTCGGAAAACAAAAACACTACTCTCTATGACTAATTGAGATATCAGTTTAAAAAGAGGAAATCATTACTACTTATTAATTACTAATTAGCAAGATACCTTAAGGGTCAGTCATAATGGTAAACCATATAGTCTATTTGTTAATGTTTCAGATATTTTATTAAATGTTGATATAATGTATTGACGACATTCCTTGTTTGTGGCAAATCTCCCTCGCATTAAAAAGAGAACATAGAAGAATCTTTACCCCCCAAAAAAAATGCTCCACCTGTCTAAGCTGATAATCGTAAACGAGGAGAAACTGTATTAATTGATCGGTCAATAAATTCATTAATCGTACCCCTAAAAAATCAATAAAAGATATTTAACAAAATCTAATGCCTTCGTACAATCGAAGCTGGCAATCTGCGCCGTGTTTGCGCCAAAAGATAAATTTAAATTCGTAAAAAAAGAAATATTAAAACTGATTTTATTATGAAAAATACATCGCCGTTACGCTTGTCAACGACTATTATCGGAGAAGAAACAACAAATTTATATTAATTTAATATGAGTAATCATAAATCGTGAAATTTGACTGACCGAGCGACCACCCAACGACGTTTCAACGTCATGAAAAGAATTTATATAATTCTAGGGTTAAACAATTTTTATTGTAAAACACGAAATGAAAAATATTTATACTGTGCGAATACACGATATGCTGTGCGAATTTAACGAAAGCTATTGTTCTTATTTTTCCTTTCTCAATTTATTATCTCAATTACTCCCCCTTTTTTTAGTGTCAAATTTTTCCGTATGTTTGTACCTACCGATCATGTGGAAAATCTAAGTAAGTGGCTCGTACAGGTTGCAATGTTTTTATCCATAAAGAGGATGTAATTTCTAAAAATTGAGGTTTATCATTCAGGGTCAATTTAACATGGGGCGTCGCAATTCGTAATCTCATACTATACGAGGACAATATATGTAATAACATAACTGTACCAGCGCGAGCAATATCGGGAAAAAAACATGAGGATTGAGTTGAAGAGAAATTAACGTCAAGAATTTTTCAACCTGTCAACATTGCACAAAACCAATGCAGCAATTGTATCGTGTGAAAGTCTTACCCCCCCCCCCCTGTTCAGTGTCGCCCGAACCAAAGTATTAATTCAATTTAATAAAATTTTCAAATGGAATATACAAGAGATGACGTGAAAATAGGAGTTGACATGCGCTTAAACAAATAATCATTATAAAATAGACGTTCTTCTGCAATCACCAACGGAAAACAATTAATTTAAACGATAAAGAAATGAAAAAAATAAAATAAACGTAAATGTGAAGAAAAATATAACTGTCGCGAGAGCATCGACGATTTGTAATATTTTATAAATAAAATTGGCATATCAATTTTTAAACGAAGAATTTCACTCTGAAAAAAATAATGAAAAGAAAATAACAAAGGAAAAAATAAAGGATATGAAATGAATAAATTGTCATTCTCATAAAACGCTCTGCTGGTTTGGAGCTGTAGTCATATCGTTAGAGCATAAGTCTGTATGTGACGATGTTAATTATTGTAAGATAAACAAGAAAAAAATTAATAAGTAGGAGCGTATCAAACTATTTGTCTGGTATTACTGGGCATGCTTCAATAGATTTTTTATAAACAAGGTTCGTTCGACAAGATGAAAAAACCAAAAAAAAGTGAAGAAAATTTCTTTCTCATAATTTTTTCAGATAAGAAAATAAAACATTTGTTTGCAACGAATTTTAAAACTCGATGAAAAACCAAAAGAAAAGAACAAATGAAGGATGTGAAATGAGAGAAAAAAATAACAATCGCACCTCGACGAATCTTATCCTAATTTATCACCTATGCAAAAAAGAAGATTTAAAAAAAAACAAAAAATAATAATAACGTGTTTTGGGCCCTTCCGTCCAATTCGCCATGTACCACTGTCATTATTTATTTAATTTTGCAACTTACGTACAATAAAATTGTTATTGCTGAAATAATTACATTGTAATCACCTGAAACCACATTTCAACCTCTCACAATAATTCCAAAAATATGACAAAATTGAAAAATTATTTTCTTGCAACATTGGACAGCTGATCACGAATTCTCGAAAAATCCTCGACCAATGTTTTCAGAGTACTCGGTGGCAGTTCCATGCTGATCGTCCTTCGCCTCGCATCCGCGGCATCGTCAACCGAGGGCTCCTCGATCTAAACAAAAACCCAAGAAATAAAAGCCTAAACATTCCGACTAAAACCCCCTTTCAATGAAATAAAACTCAAATTCGGAGGCATATCACACTGTTAGAAATTTCTTGAAATTTCAGTCACAGCGTCATTTGAATTTTCGATGTTGTGGGGTTGAATTCAATTTCAAATGAAAGCTCTCACTAAATTTCTCATTCATCTTGAAAATTCACGAAAATCAAGTTTTTCATGTAAAAAAATAATTGACTTTTCAATGAAAGCTTGAATTTCCAAACTCATCGTGAAAATTGAACATCACATACAATTCAATTGTCAATAGATTGAGATTTCAAAAAAGTTGTTGCTTGAATTTTCAAAATTTTCAAGGTTTTTCAGTGCGTATGGACCTGAAAATTGAGAATTCCTTCAATATTCAAGAAATTAACTGCACGGAGAGAAATGTTCAGTAAAAAATACGAAATTCACAATTCGCTCACCGATTACGGAATCGACTTAGAAAATTTCAGTGACGATATCGTAATTTTTCACATGAGATTCAGGTAAAAATTACAGAACGCTCTGGAAAAATTCCGTGATTTTAGGTAAAAATTACGTGACAGCCCCGTAAAATTTTCCACAACCACATTGCGCTCCGGAATTACGGAAAAGATGCGTAATTTTTATTGAATATTTTTCTCCGTGGAGGGAATCTCAATTTCATAACTCCACGTCATATACTCCAATTTCTATCGGTCTTAAACCTACCGCTTCCGCTTTTTTATGTCTATTTCTCTAGATTCTTCATATAGAAACAAATAGTACATTAGAGTACAAGGGCACAAATTTCGTTTTCGACGAATGTAAAGTTTACAGGGCGAGCCGAAGGCGAGGTCTGTATTCACATTCGTTGAAATAGTTATTTTCATCACAAGGTCCACAAAGTATTTTCTGCCGAATGTGGCTTTGTAGGCCGAGCCGAAGGCGAGGCCTATAATCACATTCGTCAGAAAATACTTTTGGACCGTGTGATGAATGCAATTTTTCGTCAGAAGGCCCGTAAACCGCGATCAAACCGAGCGAAGCGAGCGAAGCGCAGCGTGCGATAAACTCGACTTATTGCACGACGTGCCATAAATTCATGTATAGGATCTTATCAATCAGAATTCGTACAAAAAATGTTCGAATAGAAACACCCGAATATCATATACTAAAAACCTATAGAATTCATATAGAACCATTCCATCACATACACTGATAGAAGGATTTAGAACCTGTTAACGAGGCTTCCTACCTATTACCACGATACGTTAACAGTTAACGAATCGTGGTAATAGTCAAGAAGTCCTGTCAACACAGAAAATGTCTGCACAATTTTTCGTGCGTGTGCACTCCCACCATAAATTACCCTTTCGCCCCTCTCCTGATCAGGTGCCATCTCCTCCCCCTTCTCCAGTCTCAATTATTTTCTTCCAGTTTCGTCCCGCCATTCGCGGTGCCAGCGTCTCGCAACATTATCCCAAAAATATCCCCGAGAAAAACCCACATTAATTTTCCCTCAATCCAAAGACTTGATCAATTAATCGGAATTGAATAAAATGGCAATAAAATGGCAAAAGACCTCCGAAAGCTGAGAAAATGGAGGCAAGTAATTCCAAAGAAATTGCCAGTGTCCGCGCGGCGCGCCGTCGTCTCCGAAATCCTCCGCTGCTCCCTTCACCGTCCCGGCCGGCACCGTATCACAACCCATACGCGACAGAAAGAGTTAACACATCGAACACAGTAACCCACCAGTGCCGTCGCGATACCCACACATCACAGGGAAACCGCACAGACACAAAAACCACGGAGAGCGCCATTGAAGTATTGTCAGATCGGTTAGTAGTACGCCTGGAACGTTGCCCGGCAATAGACAAGATGGAAGTTAACGCACGTGAAATTGAACGTGACAAACAAGAGTTCACAGACGCTATTAATCACTGTATCGATTTACTGCGTGCCAATAATTACATAACGGACATTAACAGTGATGTGATAACACGTAGAGCAGCAGTGATTGGACAGGAGATGTATGAGTGCCTAAAAAAAATTCGCGACAGATCGAGAACAGTCGCTAAGCCCGCGAGTATTGACAAGAGTGAGCGTTTACAAATTATTGATATACACGGGCGCGATCACATTGTGAGAAATCACGTTGTTAATCCGGTTAATCAGATACATTATATCAAGGAGGAGCCACCGGAGATCATCGAGACTGAGGAGACTGAGTCGTACGAGGACGAGGGTGAGAAGAAGATAACAGTGAGAGATGTCAAAACACTCGAGGACTCCGATGACTTTGACCTTAAGAGGCCGGAGTCCGACGAGGACGATGCGGTTCCGGATCACCAGATTCATCGTGTGCGCTTTGGGAGGGGGAGAAAACGCAGAAGACCTTACGCGAGGATTCCCATCGAAGAGAAGATAAGGGTTGTCAATTTGGCGCGGTCCAATCCAAATTGGACACTTGCTTGGCTGAAAGAGCGCTCTGGATCCGAGAGATTGTCCAGTATTATTCAACTACGACAGTGGGAGAAACAGGTACTCTCCAAGAGTACTATCATTGATAAGCTCAATGTCATCAATGGGTGGGTCTACTCGAGGTATCTCGAGGAGAGGGAGAAGAACTTCGAGGTGTCTAATTCCATGCTCAGGGAGTGGGCCATTGCGGCGGCTCAAAAATTTGTTTATCCGCGCTTCAAGTTCGAGGCCAATGACGCCTGGTTGGCGGGATTCAAGAAGATTCATGGACTCAAACCTGGTGATATTTATGAGGACTGATTTCCTTCTGATCATTTTTATTTTTCTCCTGGAGTGCTACCAGGATTGTGACCACTGGTCACATAACCACAATTTTCCACTAATGGAGACAAGAGACTATGTTCAGAAGATTATTTTTTGTATTTCGCTTTTGTTCAATCGCTCATCACATTCATTCATGTACAATACTCCGGATCTCCGGAAAAATTAGGCTCTCGTAGGAATATGTTTAGGCTTAAGTTTCTTAATTGTAGGGGAACAATTGCAAGTGTTGAATGTGGAGGCCATTGTTACGTGCAACTCTCCGAAACTTATTTGATAAGAAATGTACAGGAGTTTCAGTGTAACTCCGGACAATCGGATGTCGTAATGAATTCCTCATATTTTTTATTCTGATAATAAAAAACAAGAATTTTTGTGAATAAAGCTAGGTTTTATGGATTTTTCGGGGTGGTTACTCACTGTCATTTGCAGGAGGCAGGTCGATGTTTTGGGGTCCAGTGGCGAGGATGAGAGGCGCTCATTTATTTGGCAGGTGGTATTTATCAGTCTTGCTGGCTTTAGCGCATCCATTATTCTTGTTTTATTGATTTTATTAATTTTTTGGTTATACTGTGACGTTTGCGTGTTTTGAGGTTATGAGCGCCTGTTTTATCGACTACAACAGGTGAGTTTGACTCATTATTTCCCAAAAGTATCACTAGGTGGCGCTGGGTGTGTTAAAACGCGATGTGAAATTTCATGCCGGCAGAGGTGAGGATTTTTAAAGTTGCGAGACCCTCCGTTTCCAACAGTTCAAAGGAGAATTCATAAACAGGTGCTGTTTGTTCTATTTTTAGATCGTCTATTTATTCTAAACTAGATATCAGAGCTTCGGATGCTACAAAGTAAAATCAGGGCGACCGAAATAAATAAAAGGTGCTTCATTCAACTGAATTTATTTTGTATTAATTACAACATTGAGAATAGAAGTTGTTGAAACAAGTGAGGGCTCTTAACAATTAAAATATGCGAAATGGTATCATATATTTTATTTATAATTTAATAATTAAATGGCGATGGGTGGGAGGTGATGGTAGGATAAGATTCAATCGCTTCTTCATGCCTCGACCTCTTCTTCTTTGATCCTCTTCTCTACCCACTCAGGTTTCTCCTGAAATACACCCAGTGTTTCGTAATTTCGAGTTTTATTTATGATTGTGAATGTAGGACTTATGAATGATAATTAAAGTAATTAAAGTAAATCGGGGTTGGCTGCAGTGGTTCAATACCATTTTCGCCGGCTAAAAAATAATAAAAATAAATAACTATTTACGAATGATGCACAAACAATTAGTTTACACTCAAAGCCCAGAGGAAGTTCGAGTTTTAGTGGAATGATGGGGAATTTGTTAAACAATTTAACTTGTAAATTACAGTCATTAGTCAGAATGTCAGTTAGTAGCGGTGACACATTTAATCAATCTTTAATGAAATCCTTACCTCTAAATTGTAATTACTTTACTTCGTGACATAAATCTCGTTATCTACTGATTCAATTCATTTGACTAGTGATAAAAGTTTACGGCGCACAGCTGTGAGTTAAATGGTATGTGAGATGAAAAAAAAGATGTAGAGTACTAGATAGAGTAGATAATGTATTTATATTATTCATAGAACTAGGCGTAAGCACTGTGATATTTACTTTGGTACTAGTGTTTTTGGGTTAAAAAAATTGAAAAATAAAGTATCATGCCAATTGTCAATGATCTGGAAAAAAAAAATTGTTGATTTTGAGTCGGTTTTCTCGTTTTTCGGGATGCTTGGTGCCTGGTTTGATCCAATGATTATTAACAGTAGAGTTACTTGGCAATACAATAGAGGTATTTGGCAAAATTATCATGTATTTTATTATTTATGGTATCATTATATCGAGTCTTCATGTCCACTCTGACATTGGAGGGGTTCTACTTCTTCGTCTGCCACTCTGCTTTCTCCGATTTCTTCGGCTAGTGGAAAGAATTACAGACGAGTTCCATCAACATATGTAGAGGGTATGTCATTTTTATATAGAGAAGAAAAAGATACAAAAAGGTCGATTGGTTTACTCTCTGGGCTTACCTCTTTGTCCTCTTCCTCGAGGGTGAACTCCTTCTTTTTTACTTGTTTGAGTTGGTTACGGAAGTTGAATTCGGCGGCCTTCTTTTGGAGCTTGGCGAATTTGGACTCGTATTTGGAGACCTTTTTCAGGGTTGGTTTCATGCTGCAATGCAAATGATTGTTTGCAATTGATCATTCATCTATTTATGCATTCTCTTCATTTGCAAAATAAGAAGCGAAGCGGTAAAACAATGTAAGTTGACTTGACGCTGGGCTGAGTTTTAGAGGAATATCTCCTAATCTAAGAAAGATGGAGAAAATTTCGGAAAAACCTTTTTGGTATACCTTAATCCGCTCTACGACAAAGGTTATTGCGAAAATTTCGCTGTCTCAGATCCTGAGATATTCATTGAAAACTGACCAATAGTCAACTCCGAAACCGTTTTACCGCTTCGCTACTGGAATTTGTTTCCAAATTCTACAGAAATTTTGGATACTTACAATTTACCTCGGAGGTCATTAACTTGGCTATTCAAATCGTTGATCTAAACAGAAATAAAACCGAATATTAGATACTGAATCTTCAACTTACTTTTCTGTAAACCACCACTTCCCGAATGCGATTCGTAAAAAAAGGAGAACGGAATTGAAATTGAATCTGAGAACTGGAAAACCGTGTTCCGTTGACCCACAATATGCCTCCGACTCTCAACCCCGTTCGAATTCTCATGATAAAAATAAAAGATCGTATGAAAAAAAAAGAAGCAACGTGAGGATCAACAAAGTTTTGTAATCCTAGTTGAGAGGAGTTTGTGGTAACGTCACGATTTTCAAAAGTCCGCAGAGACGGAAATCGAAGCTTCTACTTTGGTCAACTGGGAGATGTTAAAAGTCTCGAATTCACGTGGTCTTGTACAACAATCGTTGAATATTTTATTTGCCACTGTACCTCGAAGTCCTTCCTCTTGACGATGTATTCAATGTCGAATTTCTGATCCTCCAACTGGCAGATTCTCTGGTGGTACTCGCGTAGCACACGCTTGAGTGTTTCTGTGTAATTGTTATGAACAAAAAATCAAGGGTTTAGGGATCTACTGACAATTTTCACGATTGTTAGTCTACGAAAAACCATTTCTTCATTGAATTCGATTGCGCTCCCCGATTTTCCAGGTAATTTTTATCCAACTTTTCTCTCCGCGTGCACATTCAATTTCATCTTTAACGATGAAGTGCAACTTTCGACAACATTTAGAGCGGGAAGGGATTGCTAAAGTTTGACACATGCTTTCGTAATCTTTCAATGGCCCTTTAGTCGGGACGAACTGTCAGAAGACTTCTTTCACAGCTGTTCCGACAATTCGTCGTAGAATAAGTAACAAAATCGACAAAGCAGATAAAAATAGACGAGTCGACTTATTGCATTCTGGCTCTTCACCATCGAAAGTCATTATTACCTTCATTGGCGTCATCCACGGGCCTGGCCTTTCCACAACGCTGTTCAATGATACGTCTCCTCTCCGCTGCTTTCCTCTCCTGCTCCTTCTTCAGCTCCTCAGCCGCTTTCTTACGCAGCAACAACTAGACACCCAATTAGACACCCAATTAGAGATGCATTCCCTGTTGACGAGCAATTGCGAAGGAATGGTAAATCACTCACCCTGAGCTTCTTCTTTCTCTCTGGGGTCATGAAACCCTTCTTGGCCTTCTTGGCCTTTGAGGCCTCCTCCAGACGCGCGCGTACCTCCGCACGCTTTCTGTCGGTCTCCGCCTGCTTCCTTTTCCTCTCCTAATTTCATTTGCATTTTCCACATAACATTATTCATTTCATGATTTAAAAAAAGAAAAAAAATTGACAATCCAGTTTACGTGGTTTTCACTACTTCTAGATACCTTCAAGAAACCTTGAAGCTAAGAATACTACAGCAGAAAAAAAGTAAAAATAAAGTACTCAATAACATTTGCTTTGATTACGAATACAAGTGTGTGTGATAGTGTGTGTGTTTCTTACGTACATCTTCAATGCGTTTTCTCTGTAAAAGAAAGAGAATTTCGTAAGGTGTGACTGTTGATATTCATTACATTTCTGTTTCTCGTTGTGTGAGTACCAAAACATCGAGTTAGCGTCAAAAAGCTCAGCGCATCGAACTATTCCGTCATGTCGCAGGAATAAAATCTCTCAACACTGAATGTGTCGTATTGAAAAATGATATTTCTAGACGGTGTTTGTTATTTTGTCAGTAACGTGAAACGTTGAAGCAGTCGCTCCGTTTTATAATTATCACACGTAGGCAGTGGCGTTGTGTGCTATGCCTGAAACAGGCGTCATGAGTTTTCGGCGGCAGTGGGGGAGAGAAGCCTTTGAGGAATATCATAATTGTTGGCAGAAATTCAACATTTACCCAGTAACAACCGTTTTATTATATTATGCAAGTATTTCTTTGAAAACTATATTCAGAAAACGAATTTTAGATAATTGAAAATACGGGTTTTCGCTCGAGAGCTTTTCTTGAGGCGAGAATTTGTGAGGACTGAGGGAAGCGAAAGCAGTTTTCGGAAATTGAAAAGAGTGGAGCCATGTTAGAACCACGACGTTCTAACATTCGCAGTCAATAATAAGCGTTTCGATGAACAATATTGTCTTTTGGATTAAAAACAACACTAAAGTAATAATAACATTTAGAGAAATTCTACGAAATGCGAACAGTGATTGATTGCATAATTTTTCTTCTCTAAAAATGCGAAAAAAATTTCTAAAAATGCATATTAAAAACTATCGTAGAAGTTATGAATTCTGTTAGGCTCAAGGATTATTCTTCTTTACGAAGGTTACAAATGTCAAGATAAATTCCGTTTTCATTTTATTCAAGGTGAGCGTCAAAATATCAATCTCGTCAAATGTTCAAGTGGAAAAAAATGTTCACGTACTGACGATCACATTATCAGTTTCAGAAGCACAATTTCCAATTTCCTGTCATATCATGTCAACGGAAAATTCTAGCGACCTATAAAAAGTTATGGAGTGCGCACGTATGGTGCTGGAATAGGAGTGGACGATGCTAAAGATACGTTTAGTACCGTAGGTTTAATCGAGTGTGGGCGAGATTCTATATCTGTCCTCACTGCGGCACAACGTGTATCCAGCAGGCTCCACCCCATTCCTCAAATAATTTCAAATGTTCCGAATGTTTCTGGGCACGGAAGCCGACATTTTCATCATTACGAAAAATATTCTGCGATTGATTGTTAACATCATGCACAGTCACGAAAGGCACACTTATTATCTACTTATACTTGATGATGAAGATACTGCGGTGAGAGGTTTTGGTCGAGTTGTCGATTGCACACGGATTTTCGTTTTGGATATCGGGTTTCGCCGGTAGGCAGCCGAGCATGGAACACAAATATTCAAATTAGGTGACGGAGTCGGGGCGCTAACGCTGCAGATGTGTCACAGCAGATTTTATTTTTTTTCATCATGTTTACGGGATTTTCAGGGATACATACCGTACTTCGTCGTCGATGGCCATGATTGTATCGGGATGCTACGCTCGACTATCTGGAAAATATATTGTTTCTGGGGTTTTTATCGAATTTATTGGGCAATTAGTTGGAACAGCCAATATGAGGCTGAAGAGACTCCCCGCGATGCATTTGGATTTCAGTTTATCGGCGGAGTTTATAGATTTGGAGAGTTGAATTCAATAGCGAAGTGGTAGACCGAAACAAGTCAATTTTCACTATTGACCAGTTTTCAATGAATATCCCGGAATCTAAGGGAGATAGCAAAATGTTTGTTGTAACCTTTTTTGTAGAGCCGATTGAGTGCTGCAATAAATTTCATGACGACAATTTCGCTATCTCCCTTAGATTCGGAAATATTCCTCAAAAACTCAAGTGGGTGATAAGTCGACTTAAACCGTTTTACCACTTCGCTGCTGAATTGTTCACTTCAATGACTGAACTCTGATTTACTCGGGTTGATCTTTTCAAATTGCCGTTGCACTGCACAATTCACGTTGATGACAGGCTCGATCGATCCGAAATATTGACGATTGGGTCAAGACGTTTGATGAACTTACCTAGAGATCTAAGGGATGAATGCGAGCCTGCCGCTTAACTGAGTGGAATCCCCGTGACTGACTACTCCGTTGGGGAGAATTTCCAACTCTACTCTTGGGAACATCAGCGCAGGACAAGATGATTGGCTGGAACGATTTTGGGGAGAAACAGTGGCGTTCTAAAAATAAGGTGAGAAACTGAAAACCCGAGACGCCAAACACCAGATTTTTTTGTCTTGTTTAGTTTCGGGGGATTTCAAGTTTTTGCGAAGGTCTTTTTCTGGTTTTGTGGGGAGGAGGTTTGATCGATTTGGAAGGAGAGTCAGGCCAATTAGTGGACTTTAGTTGCGATGGTAGACTATCGGTTCGTAAATTGCAGATACAAAGTTTTGAAATTTTTGAGAAGTAGTTAACATGAACGATTGCGTATAAAAAAAAAAATTAATAGACAAACGTAGCGAATTCGCTTGACAATTCTGTTGGATTTCTTTTGATTTTTCTATTAGTTTTAATTGAAAAGTCAATAGAATCCGATTTTTTTGCACAATTTATTTGATTGTTAAAAAAATAATAGAATGGAAATACTTTAGAAAGTTTTAGCCGAGGAAATTTTATAGAAAATTTATTAATAGAATAGATTTGTGTAAGTGTAGAACAAAAATCAAATTCTATTGAGTTTTTCTTAAAAAAAAGAAAAGTCAAGTCTTTTTTTTTGAAAAGTTTAATTCAGATCCAATAGAATTGTCTAGCGAATTCACGAGGTTTTTCTATTAAACTTTATTCGTGCGTCATTATCGCTGAATTCCTCAAAAGAGATGGCTTATTTATTTAAATAAATGGGCTTCTTCGAGTCACTCGTAATAAAGATTTCATTCACACTCAAACTTGATGGTCATTCGCGTTTTAATTCACGTGTTACAAATTTATTTCTAAATATAAACAAATATTCTCTTGATTCAAATGGTCATCATTTGTTCGGAATCCATCATTAGTTAGGAATGAAATTATTGTTTGGATGGCGAAGAGAAGTAATTTATTAACATATAATAATTCTTTATTTGGATTAGATACAGAATTTTATGCGATTAAAACACAACTGTAACTTAAATTTCACAGAATTTCAAACATATCGACGAAGAATGAAGAATCTAACCCAACACATTTACAATACGACTACATTTCTTCCCTCGCAGTTGAAACATATAGAATATTACGCGGAAAAGATAAAAATAATCAGGAGAATTGGATTATTTTTGTATTCCAATGTTGAAAAATCAAAAAGTAACATTTAATTTCCGAAAAAAATTATCACTTCTCCCATTAAATAATTTATTACTTCAATCAATCAGTTTCAATGAGTTGCTTTCAAAGTTCATGTCATTAGTATTGTCAATAGTTCATCCATTCAAATATTTGGACTATAATTCTTAACACTTGTTTATTCCACTCCGATGACGTCAGAAGCCACTGAAACTTCGCGAGAATCCATGTTACCGACGCCGTGAAAAAATCCAACCGCTGGCTTTAATATTCAGAGTTAGATGTCGCTTTTATTCCTCCACCCACATACCGACGGGCTTTTGATTCTCCGTTGTGGTTTTAGAATCGTAACATCGCAGGGGATTTGCACGCCTGTATAAAGGTACTTGGGAAATTGTTTTACGGTACTGGGGTCTCGACTATCATCGGGCTGATTACGTTGACATTCCATTCAGGTGTGCTTGATTGATTACATGTGCGGTCCACTTGACAGTGTGTAATGAGGGATTAGAGGGGCTTTCGAAATTGGATAAACATCGTGGTCATAGGCCGTTTACGTTCTGTTGAAATGGGGAATATTCGATGAAATCGGGAAATGCAACTTTTTTTTTTCATTTTAACGTCAATTATAGAGGAACGATAATTATTTCGTAATCAACTGTTTGTGAGTTTGATAAAAATCGGAATGATGAATGATTATACATGCATAATGGATGATTAATCAATGAAAATGATTAATTTCACGGTTTGTTGTGTTCCGGAATTCTCTGCGGAGGGATTTAATTCACAACAATGGAAATGGGGAATTGACGGTAGAGTCGGAAAAAGAGATTATTACGGACACGTTCAGCCCGTCGCTTAAATAGTTGGAAAATCGGAAAAACGGAAAATCTGACCCTTTGAAAATCTGAAAAAAAAACTTTTTCAGTTTTCACTTTTTCCACATATTTTTGAGAGTTCTGAATAGCCCGTCGCTTAAATAGTTAAAATCAACGTTCACCCGGCTAAAAAATTCCATTTTGGCGAAAGTCGACTTTCCCCCTGGAAAAATCCAAGATCTGAGACTTTGGCCATCGTGACCCTTTGACCGCCTTTGCCCTTGAAAAAATCCAAGATCTGACGCTTTGCCTCCCGGTGAAAATTTTTTTTTTCATTTTTCACTTTTTCCACATACTTTTGAGAGTTCTGAATAGCGCATCGCTTGAATAGTTGGAATCAACGTTCATCCGGCTAAAAAATTCAATTTTGGCGAAAGTCGACTTTCCCCCTGGAAATACGAAAAATCTGACCCTTTGAAAATCTGAAAAAAAAAACTTTTTCTGTTTTCACTTTTTCCATATACTTTTGACAGTTCTGACAAGCCCGGCGCTTAAATAGTTGGAATCAACGTTCACCCGGCTAAAAAATTCCATTTTGGCGAAAGTCGACTTTCCCCCTGGAAAAATCCAAGATCTGAGACTTTGGCCATCGTGACCCTTTGACCGCCTTTGCCCTTGAAAAAATCCAAGATCTGACGCTTTGCCTCCCGGTAAAAATTTTTTTTTTCATTTTTCACTTTTTCCACATACTTTTGAGAGTTCTGAATAGCGCATCGCTTGAATAGTTGGAATCAACGTTCATCCGGCTAAAAAATTCAATTTTGGCGAAAGTCGACTTTCCCCCTGGAAATACGAAAAATCTGACCCTTTGAAAATCTGAAAAAAAAAACTTTTTCTGTTTTCACTTTTTCCACATACTTTTGACAGTTCTGACAAGCCCGGCGCTTAAATAGTTGGAATCAACGTTCACCCGGCTAAAAAATTCAATTTTGGCGAAAATCGACTTTCCCCCTGCAAAAACGGAAAATAATGAAAATAATTCCCTTTGAAAATCTGAAAAAAAAACAATTTTTTCATTTTTCACTTTTTCCACATACTTTTGAGAGTTCTGAATAGCCCGTCGCTTAAATAGTTGGAATCAACGTTCACCCGGCTAAAAAATTCAATTTTGGCGAAAATCGACTTTCCCCCTGCAAAAACGGAAAATAATAAAAATAATTCCCTTTGAAAATCTGAAAAAAACAATTTTTTCATTTTTCACTTTTTCCACATACTTTTGAGAGTTCTGAATAGCCCGTCGCTTAAATAGTTGGAATCAACGTTCACCCGGCTAAAAAATTCGATTTTGGCGAAAGTCGACTTTCCCCCTGGAAAGAAATGACAGAAGTGCCTTAATTTCAGACAACTATTTTCTTCAAGTGATGCTGAAACACATGGAGTGCACTATCATTTTCAGCTCGTTTTCGCAGAGGCAAAAGCTTCTCCCGCAACTTTCACCAAATTTTCCTCTCCCTGATCCGATGATAATGACTAATTTTTTCTGTTTCATCCTGAGGCAACAAAGATGTTCGTAATTTCGGAAAAATTGCTGCTTTCTATCATCAAACGGATGTTAGGATCATTAAGTAGCCCCAATTTTCCGCTGTCTTTTTTAACGCAACACAATATATCTTTTCTCCTTACTATTATACACACTCACTCTCCTGTTCCTCATCATCACCCAACTCTCGATTTTCTCGCGCCCGCTCAGTCTCCTGCGATTCCCAGCGAGCGTACAGCATCCCGCAGGCTCCGACGAGTTCAGTCGCCGTTCAGACCGCGACAACGCCGGGCATCGAACCGGTCGCTCATCACACCGAGTTCGAAGCGTGCTCCCAGACTGTTCACTCTATCATTCCCGGAAAATCACGAGTTATCAAATTCGGTTCACCTCATACCCGAATAAAAAATAAAAATATCAATTTCCATTTTTGGGGAAAACAATTGAGATTTATTTTAATTGTTGTGTCATCTGCGACGATTCAGTTTTGTTACACACACCGCAGTTCGCTGGTGATAAAGGGGCTTCTGACAGTAATGTATTTTGCACGTGAATTTCCCGCATTTTTCAAATGCATTCTGTTTTCTTTATTTTTTTTTCAAATTCTTACTGCAATTTTTTCGTCAACAAAAAGTCAAAATGTTTATTTAGATATTCACAAAATCTCTTTCCCTGTTCTAATCTACATGCAGAATTATTTTCGAGTCTTATCACGTATTGTATTGTTATTGTTTTCTTTCGGAAAATGTATTTTCCCATATTAAATATTTATCGTGATCGAAGCGGGCTATTTCTACCAATTTTTTTACCCAAAAAAATGGTTGCGAATGAGAATTATTCCAAGAAATAGCTAGGAAAATTGTATCCGCACATTTTTTCAACTACATTCCGTTCGCTATTTAAAAAAAAAATCCTATTGCAATGTTTTCGTCGACAAGAATCCAAAATTTTTATTTAGCTATTCAAAAAATCTCATTCACTATTTTATCCTCTGCAGAATTATTTTCAAGTCAACACTTTTACATTTTTTTGTTTTTTTCCCTGAAATATGTATTCATTTTTCAGAAACGAATTTTCCTGAATTGAATATTTAATGTGATCGGAATGTTCGGTTTCAATTCTCCCAAATTTATTACCCAGAACTTACGAGTGCCAACGAGAATAATTCCACAAAATACTTGGCAAAATAATATCTGCCTAGCTCGCATTTTTTTCATCAATATTCTCTTGTCAATTTTTTTGAATGCCTATTGCCATTTTTTCGTCGACAAGAATCCAAAATTTTTATTTAGTTATTCAGAAAATCTCTTTCGCTATTTTATCCTCTGGAACATTATTTTCAAGTCAACACTTTCATTTTTTTGTTTCTTTATTGTAATCGGTTTATTAAAAGAAAAATTTCTAAATTAAATATTCGTCTTAATTCGAATGCTCTATTTCCCTCCTCCCAAATTCTTTATCCAAAAATGAGGAGTGCCAACGAGAATTATCGCGCAAAATAATCGGTAAAATTACACTTTGTATTTCTAGTACAGCATAAATTATTTCTTCACGTACATTATATGCCCCCGTTAAAGAGGAAATTTCCCCTGTTGTATATCGTCGTGCCAGTAGCAGTAAAAAAATATTCATAATGCGGGGTTTAGTGTCTCTTAAATGTCACCTAACATCCGTAAATATCTCATCACGAAAAAAAATCCCTGATCGATTTTCAAAGAGTAAAACTTCCCTTCAACAGAATAAAAAATTCCTCTCTCTTCCATATTCGATAGATCTCCGCAAGTCCATCGTCTCCCAGTGCATAATAGGCCAACTCTCGCGGACCTGTTCACCAACTGCAACCAACTTTTCAAGAATTCCATAATCAATAAACAGAGTTAAAACGCGAGTGCCCCCCAAAAACTTGTGCAAACTTGTCCCCGCGGAATTTCAAATACTTCCCCTTGACCTCCAACTGTTATGAATCATCAAAATAGTTATCATCCCGCGGAATAATCGATACTCACTCCCGCTGTTGCAGTTTTCGGTGAAATGCAGGGAAACCTCAAAACAGTCGGTGCAGAAGACGAAAGACACCCGCAAAAATCCATCTCCACCGTTCAATTTCTATTCAATTTCCTCGGTACACATGGATAACGGCCCCGCAATTTTCATTTTATCGATCACGTTCACATTGTCTTCTCCCCCAAGAATCTTTCACGTTTTATCGCTCGTATGTAATCTTCTCGGTTGATCATTTAAACTCCCTGTCGTACTCCTACGATTTACTTGAGTGTCCCACAGCGACAGTTTCCTCAAGAGTGCAGGGGCATTTGATCCTTCCCCTTCGTCCAGAAAGAAATCCAGAAATTTCTGTGATCACGGTGAACGAAAAATTTTAGTTTCAGGAACATGTCGCCAACTAGAGCAGAGCATTTCGCGTATTATTCTCCATGGGTGTTAGAATAGTAAAACCTTAGCGTTTCTCACTTTTATTAATTTTTATCTCAATCTCAATAACACTCGCCCGGTGGCTTGGCGCAGTGGGTAAGTTCGATGCCTCACATGCGAAAGGTTCCGAGTTCAAATCCCGGCCGGGTAGAATGGTGCCATCTAACCATTTAAAGTCTTGATCATCATCGCAGTATACCCTAACCGGATCGAAGCGATGTAAAATAACGATAAAAAAAAAAAAATCTCAATAACAGTGCAGGCAAAATGAACGGTTGCAACAATGTTTTTCACAACGAGAATTTAATTGTTGAATAATTTATTCGGAATCGTTACAATCATCATCTTCTTCTTGATTTCTCTTTTGCTGTCTGCGGTCTTTTTGCTTCCGAACGGAAGCCTTGTTCAATTTTAGGGATGTATTATGTACTATATACATATATACTTTCTTATTTTTTTACAGAACTATATTAATTATTTTACAGTCGATGTATTTTTTTATTGCAGTAAGAAATGAATTTCTATTTTTTGCAATTACTGTAAACAAAAGATTACAGTACAAAAAAAAATTTAGATAGAAATTATATTACATTACGTGAGAAGCGGAATACAGACTTCAAAAATTGTTACACTGGATTTTTTATGTGGATTTCCTGGGGCATTTCACTGATTTTTGGACAGCTGTCATTAATTATTGGCTGATTAGTGAGAAAATTGGGGTTTTCGTGTTAAGCGATCATTCATGTTTCTATAAAAGCTGGAATTTTCAAACTCATTGTAAAAATTGAACATCAAATGGAACTGAATTTTTAATAGATTGAGAATTCAGAGAAGTGTTCAGAAGAAATTCAGCATCGATCTGGAAATCAAGAATTACTTGAATATTCAAGCAATTAACTAATCTATCAGTGAAGAAATATATAGAATTTTCATGTAACTTCATTGTTGTTAAAATTCTCAAGTTTTTTCACTTGAAATTTCAAGAGTAATTTTTTAACTGTAAATTTTCCCGGGCCAAGGGAAAAAAACTCAGTATTCGTTTCGCACTGCTTCCCCGATGTAGAGTAAAAATGTACTGAAAATCGAGTTCGCTCCACGATTACTTGATTCGTTCGATAATTCTTCTCCAACTTTTTTCTCCATGTGATTACGAGAATTTTCTTCGTTCAAAACACCAAATATTTTGAATTCAAGCATGAATATGACCTTAAAATAATAAAAATGTGCCATGATTTAGCTAAAAATTACTGAGAATTAGAGGATTTTTTTACCAAAAATCTTAAAATAAGTGGAAATTTTATTTATGTTCAGGACCTTTTCCTCAGGCGTTTGTTGTGAAAAAATTCTGAAATTTTCGTATCTACTACCACAACAGTTTCAAAATTATTACTGAAGAAAAAAGAGTGTCTTAACATTCCCTTCTAAACACATAAAATTTCTGACGACCAAAAATAATTTTTCTCACCCCCTCTTCTCGATTTCAAATCAAGTTCTGAGACAGGCATTTAAATACCCGTTAACCTGCCGTCACGTAATTCCCCTAAACTTTCCTCTAATTCATTTCGAATGTTCGCCCTGTCTTCCCGCCCATAAAACGTCACCTATAGCAAAGCGTAACTTTACGTCATCTAAATGTAACGATTTATCGAAGGAAAAAAATGTTTGAATGAAAGACCGACCCAAATAACTTATTGTTAGTTCCAACCTCTCGATCCCCACACTCCACCCACCACTATTTCTCTCTCTCTCTCCCTCAGCTGTCTGTACGGATTTCCTGGCAAGTATTCTGTTTACGAAACACCTTTTTATTGTCATCCCATCCCATATCTCCTCCGTACAATTCCCCCCCGCTCAGCCTGTAATAGACTGAAAGGCTGTCTGCACCGAGTTGACTCGGAAATTTTTGCTTATCCAACAATTCCAGAACTATATCCGGCATTTTTAATAAAACTATTCTCCCCGTGCTCCGACAAATTGTTCAACTTCTCCAACTCCCTGAATTCTTTTCCACGATTTCGCAATTTTTTCCCTCGGAGTCTTTCTCGCAGTTGGAATTTCAACATTTGAAATTCAAAAATGTGAATTAAAACGTTTGTGGAGTAGTCTGGCATTCCCATTCCCTCAATGATTCCGTTTGTTATTACATCGGTGTCAAATACATGAAAAGTAAACAGAGTTGATCCCTGATCAATCACCTCTCGTGTTTGTTTTTCATCCATTTGAAAACATGACTTTCTTCCGCTTCCACGTCCCTCTCCATAATTCAAACGACAATTTTATATCTGTTTTCTCGCTGTACGTTCCAGAGCTTTCATATCCGGACAGATATTATATCACCGATGACACGGAATAACTACCCGGTATCCCCCACAAATTCCGGGTGTTTGTTCAGAGAAATGAAAATATACAGTTCCCGCACTTCATCTTTAATCCAACAGCTGTCTCACCCCAGCTGGACTTGTCGACTTCCTCTCTCTTCATTCAGTCCTTTTCCTCGTGACTCTCACAGTCTATTTTGCAATCATAATGTTTACTTTGATCGGGCAGTCTGATTGTGCACGTTTCTGTTTTTATTTCACTTTTGACCACAGAGGAATCAGCAGAAGGAAAAAAATGGAGAGGTCTGCACCCGAGCCACCGTAATTTGACTGAGTAAAGAGAATCTCATTTCCAGTTGGGTTGCAACGAAAGGACTCGGTGGCGCGGGGAAACGGAAAAGCTTGAATCTGAAATATTAGATCGATGAGCATTCTCTTGGGTTGGGGGCAATTTTTCCTGATCGGGAACTTGACTGTTGGATAATTACTCCTGAAATTTTAAGTGAGAATTCTTGAAATTTTTTGCTAACTACACGGGCGAAAAGTTGAATAAAAATTAGTTAGAAAATCGGGAAAATTTTTGCAGTACGAAAGGAATTCGAGGAGAATTGTGGAGCGAAATGTAATTCAGTGAAAAAACGCCGGTTTGGGGAGAATATTTTACGATTTGTTTGGTAAAAAAAACACGTCTATGGATGCAATAATTATGGAGGAAGATTGATGAAATAATTAAACAGCTGCAATTTTTCAAAATTACGATAATTTTCTATAAAAAATCAATTTTTCATCATAAAAATCATTTGTTCGGAATCGTAACAAATTTATTCATATTTCGAATTTTTCCAGAAATCGATTTCATGTTAAAAAAAAAGTTTATAAATCATTTATTTATAAACAACGAATAAATAAACTATCGAGTCGTTGTTTAAACGGAAATTATGAATAATTTATTTATCAACAACGAATGTTGAAAAAATAATAATAATTCGGTGCAAAATGTAATGTTAGTGACGCTGAATATTCATGGTTTTTTTTTAATTTTCCACATGCAATTTAAATAACAAATTTGATGATTAAAAATGGTTGAATCAATAGTGTTGTCTATACCAAACTGCAAAAGATACTTGGATATCCTTGAGAGCACCAGAATTTTTCTAAATAATTTCTCTCCGTGTAAAAAATACCCTTGGTCTCTTCTACAAACTCTGAAAGGGATTTTCCCCCAGAAAAAATAGCCCAAGTTAAGGATATCCCACTCGGGCACCTTCAGCTTGAAAATTATTTTCCCTACACTGAGAAAAAAATACTGTTGCCAAAGAATCATTTTCTTGGGAGAATAATTTGCGTTTTTAGGAGCGTATGTCAGGCCAGTCATCCACGGGTGGTCCAAGTCCCCCTCCAAGTTTTACCATTATGTTGAATTATGGGATGATAATGAACTCCATTGACAATTATTAAACTTTAAAATTATTCCAAATTATTTTACGCAAAAAATCTCTGAATTGAAACAATTGGAAAATAATGAAGAGTGTTCATTCGAGCTCACATACAGCATAATCATCTGATATTAGTCAACAGAATATTAATATTATCTTACGGAATATTTGGAGCTGGAAATCCGCTCATAAGAAAAATTCTCCCTCCGAGAAAAATTCCTTGGCAAACGTAATTTTTTTCCTCAGTAGCAGTGCTCCCATAACTCCCCTTTCTCCTTATCCTCCAAATGTAAATTAAGTCGTGTATTATCCCCCTGAATTGCGTTGTTCACCATTGTTGCCTCTTCATCGCGGCGAAAAGCCACAAACGTGCACGTTGAAGGAGAAACGTGGGCTTGTTTTAATTCAAACGTTCTAGAATGTTAAATATCCGTGACCGCAGCCACTTCAGAGTGGGCTCGATCCTTACACACCGAGAGCCTCTTTGTTATCCCTGAGTGGAAAACAAAGGGAAATGCTCCAACAATGCCCTGAGATTTCTCTCCCTCCCCCGCCTCTCCTCCCCTCCCACATTTGTTGAGAAACAGGGGCACTAATTGTGAAAAAAAAATAATTCCCGATGTGGCATTTGCTTTGAGAGAGAATGGAGAAGTCTGGGAAATTTGAGACGAGCGTAAACATCTTTTGGTTTAAATTCCACGGAAAATCCTGGGAATTTTTTGGGTGAAAAATTCGAGGGATTCTGGTATTTCATCAAGCCTCTCCATTCTCGTGACAGCACTCCCCTCTTAATTTTATTAATTCAGTCAACGTCATGTCGGCTAAGTGGCACGCACAGAATTCTCGTTGGCACAGTCTGCATGGGATACGTTTGATCATCTTGATCAGTGTGGTATTGTCACTTTTGAACAGTAACCATGAGTCAATTATTTTGGGGTTTTATGATGACATTTTCTGAGCTATCGGCGTTAATCAGGGCAATCTAATCTCTTCATTTTGGGGATTGGAATTCAATTATTGTTTCCTTTCATGGCAGGCGAGAATTTTTATTCGCGATGAGTGACAGCTTCATGTCTTGAAATTTGAGAAAATTTTAATTATTAACAATATTTGTTTTTTCAGTTATTATTGCCCATAATCGGAACAGAAAAGTGGTTAATTAATTAAACAATCTCGATTTTTTCTGGGTTTTTTTCACCATTAAACAAATTTTTTTTTCAACAAATTGATTGTTCAAATGTCGAAGAAAACAAATTTATTAACATGAAATTGAATGTTATTTGAACAAATGAATCGTTTATTCAATTCTAATAAAGAATTATTTGAGAAAAAGAATTATTTATTTCGTACAATCAAAACGTTTTTATTTGAATAAACATGAGTTAATTAATTGTCAACAAAAATGTTCTTAAACCGATTGAAGGAATTAATTTCGAACATATTTTTCTTAATGTCAAAAAATATTGCATTCAAAATTCCCTCAATCCTCCAAATATTGAAATATTTCAAAAAATGACTCCATTGAGAAAATGAATTTTCCCGTGGACTCACAAATAATTCTCCCCTGAATAAAATAAACCAGAAATTTTTAGTCTCGTGTCATTCATTAAAAATAAATCTGACTGTCGTATTGTTGCCAATTTTCATTCCGAGTTATCTGCAACGATAAAACACCGCATTTGCATTCCAAATCCCGTTCATATCTCGCATGACGCTCCTTTTCAATCGAATGCGCCATTAATGAATTACCCGCACCCACGATACGATTTCTTGTATACACTATTGAACACGTAGACACGTCCGACTGAGTAAATCACTCGTCATTTTATTTTTTATCTCCGGGTACAGGCGTGTTTCACGAAGGCTGACGTGCATTCGCATCGTCCAGTCGTGCTTCAACGGTTTACGACACTCCGGGAGGAGTAACTCAGCGCAAAGTGAAGTAGCGTGTGTCGTAGTTTGAGAAATAAATTGAGAAAAATTGAGCAGGCATCAGTTGACATCGGGATATCCTTGAATTTAAAATCACAGGCGATCGATTGCAGGCATAATCGACACGTGTGCAGTGATTTTGAAGAGAGAGAGCATCAAGAGTGACTTTATATATCGATGCAATCAACGTGAGTCACGTGCGATAAGCACAAGCGAGGAACGGAACCAGCGGCGGAAGCATCACAACGATCACAAATCGCTGGTGATACTACTGTCGCGTTTAGTTACCGCTGCGAGAACGAGGCCGAGGAGGCGAAGGAGAAAAAGAAGGAAGAGGTCAGGCAATTCGGCCGTGATTACCGGAGTTTGTGGACAAAGGCAGGGAGCGAGATCGGGCCCGGATGCTCGCAAGGACAAGACGTCGGAAGTGCTGCCACGTTGGAAGGGAAAATCTTGACAGTCGTCAACAAATTTCTGACAATATCCCCTTTGGTTAACAAGGTTAAACTACTTATGGTGAGTTTTTTCAATTTATCGTGATGAACCTCTTCATAAAATTTCTAAATTGCCGTTTATTTCTGGTATTCTTTCAAATGGTATTCCACTTGTCACGTGATTCTACCGAAGAGAAATGAATTTCGATAATTCAATGCTTTTAACGAGTCAGCTGTGCTGTCTCTCACAAAGTTCATAAATTTTATAAATGTCGGTAGAAGGTGGGATGAGTCGTAAGGAATGCACAGAATAGTTTCATGAAGTTCACAGATTTCATAGATTTCACAAATTTTATAAGTTTTTTTCGTATTCCGGTCTCCTTTTAATTTCTGCGGCTACTATGAGAGTTTTCTTTCACTATAAAAGATGTACCTGAGTTGGTAATCGCTTACATGATCGGGCTATCGTACAACCAGCGTACGATTTTTTTCGTGTCCAGTCTCATCGTTTACCGACATTTAATACTTTAAAAGTAAAATAAATTTTGATGCGTGGATGAGGCCCGCGACCATGCGTAACCTCACGGCAATTTAAGAAACTTCAAATTTAAAATGATTGATTCCCGGCGTGTCTGACCAACTATTCCATTTCTACTCTCGCTAAACGCGAGCCCGCTTCGCTCAACGTAAATCTTTTCTTTCTTGAATTCTTTTAACCTTATAATAATAGTTAATTCTCAGCAATAAAATAATAAAAAAATAATAATGGCGTGTGAGAGGATTCTCTCTAGAACCTTCAGTGAATTTCTGGGGAAACGGACGTCGAAAATTATATAGAGTAAGATTTCAGTTGGTGCAGGGGAAAATATAGGGGTCATGGAATCATTAAATCATGTAAATCATGAATTTTAAATAAAATTCATTTGAATAGTCAATTAGTTAATATTAGTCAATAGTTAATTAGATAATATTAGTCAACAATTTTTAAATGATTAAACTCATCATCAATTAATTATTCAAATGTCGAAGTATTTTGTCAATTAATAATTGAGTTTGCAAGTTTTATAAAGTTCAGAATTATTTATTCAATAGTGAATTGAACATTTTGATTGTCAAGTATTTTATAAATTTTCAAATTACAATGGAGCTGTGAATAGTTCACAGCAGAAAAAATCATATTTTCCACGTTATTTCGGGTCATTTTTTGCTAAAAATTTGCTTTATGAAGTTTTTTAGTAAAAAAAAAATCGCTTCAATGGAAATCGCATTCAGTGTCGAAGTAGTCAAGGGCAACAAGTCCAATAGGAATGTTGTTACCCTTCATTACGTCGATACTGAATGTTTGTTATCGAATAAAAATGTCATTTTCCTATCAATCGAGTTATTAATAGTTGATCGGATTTTTCCAATCTAAACGTCATTCACGAGTCATTAACGGTTCCATGAAAAATTATCCAATAGTATTTTTATATTATGACTCATTATATTACCGATATTGGTGAATGAATTCGCAAGTGAATGCTCTTTCGTTTTCCATCGACTTCATCACGAAATTTTCAACATTTATCTCTGCAGACTTCTGGCGAGTGTCGACTAAACATCCCATCAATTTTTATTTCTTTCATTCCCCCATGTTTATCGTATCACCACTGCAGTTATTGCGGAAAACGTTCGTAAGAGTAGCACGTACATTCGTGCCCACATTAAGCGAAAAAAAAGCTTAAAGAGAAAAACTGGAGCGCAAAAAGTTTTCGGTCGGCTCTCCTTTGCGGTGTATAGACGAGATTCGTATATACGGTTATAGCTCTCGGGAGTCGGTACGGAGTGTGTGGGTGTCTAGATTACGAGGGAGAAATCCTCGGTTGAGAGGGAAAATTGGTAAATGCGATTCAGCATTAACAGTAATCATCTCTTAATTCTTGGCCTAGCGAAAAAAATTCAATTTTTGAGAAATAATGATTTTTTTATCATTAAAACCCTCTAACCAACTGCATCAACTTGATAATTCCATATCAATTGGGGTATTCCATGCATTTTCTGTGTCATATAACAATTAAATTAATAATATTGGACACGTATTTTTTGGCTCGGTACATTGAGAGAAAAATTAATGCAGCCGAAAAATTATATGGTCCCTTGAAGGGATCTTTTGTGGTGTTGAAATTCATATTCTATTATTTTATCTCTCTATTAGGATTTCAAAATTAAGGTTCACGAGGGTCAAAATAAGGGTCACGAGGGTCAGATTAAGGGCCACAAGGGTCAGAATAAGGATCATATGGAGGTTGGCAAGCGGAACGAGCAAGAGCCCTAGCCCCCTAGTCCAATAAAATAAAATTATGCAACAATTCATCTGTCAATTAATAACATGCGCAGATCAATATTCCCATTCTCGTACTGCTCAATCACATTTTTTTTTCTCTTAATGAATCAAATAGCTTGAATGCAAATAACGTAGAGGGCTGCCTCAACAATTTTATATGAATAAATCCCGGAACATGGATTGATTGTTGCATGCGTGGTGGGATGCCTATTAAAACAACTCCCTATAAAAAATTCATAGATTGTTGAAAAAATAATGACCCTGGGCCCCGATTTATGAATGTGTCCCGTCAGTTTGAGTGACTTATCGGTTTCCCCTGTCACTGGGAATTCCATTCGTACTCTTTTGGGAAAACTTATGCAATTTTTTTCCCCCCTAAAGCATGATGTGACTGACCGGAAACCTCCCGGGAGATTTTATAACCTTGTGCATAATGGAAATTATCATCAGGATAATTGGGTTGTTTATTTTGCCTCGTTCTGAACGTGAAAATAAATTATTCAATTAACTCGTTGTAAGCCAGAAGGAACATTGGAAATGTTGCTGCTGAAATTCCTGCCGTGAATCGAAAAATTTATAAACTGTTATTTGTTTAACGAGTTGGAGTTTGTAAATTAAGAGAAAAAGGGCGGAGTATAGTGGAGGAAATTAGCTGCATGTGATCGGTTTATGCAGAAAGGTAAACAGGTACAGAATAGCACTTTCCGTGATATAAAAATTGAATTAAAAATATTAGAAACGTATTTTTTATTTCGTTGATTGATGAAAATTTGATAGCCTCAGACGATTGTAGATATTTGCGTTATGAAGTCACGCCAGATTTTCTGTATTTTCGGTCTAGATAGTTGACAATCCGTGTTTTGTCGGATTTTAATAGAGATTTAGTTCAGGTTTTATTTCGTCTCATTTTGAATGCAAAGTTAAATTATTCAATTAACTTGTTGTGCGCCAGAATGAACATTGGATATGTTTTTGCTAGAATTTCTAGGGTCAACTGGTATTTGTTTAACGGAGGGCGGAAAAAAGTGGAGGACATTGGCTGCATATGATTGGTTTATGCATAGACAGGCAATAACACTTTCCATGATATAAAAATTAGATTAAATATACTAAGCGCGTATTTTTTATTCTGTTGATTATTGAAAAATTGATAGCCTCAGGCAATTGAAGATATTTGCTTCATGAAGTCAGGCCAGATTTTTCATGTTTTCGGTCTAGATAGTTGACAATCCAATAAATTCAAAATATCAGGCACGTATTTTTTTCCGTTGACTAATGAAAAATTGAAAGCCTCCGGCAATTGAAAATATTTGTTTATTTGCCAGATTGTTTGTGTTATCGGCCTAGATAATTGACAATTTGTGTTTCGTCGGGTTTTAATAGAGATTTAATGCCGATTTTATTTTGTCTCGTTTTGGATGTGAAAATAAATTATCCGATTAACTTGTTATGCACGAGAATGAACATTGGACATTTTTTTGCTAGAATTTCTAGGGTAAATTGGAAAATTTATAAACTGTTATTTGGTTAACGAGTTGGAGTTCATAAATTGAGGGAAAAAGGGCGAAATGAAGTGGAGGAATTCACTCGTGGAGTGGATTGGCTGCATGTGATCGCTTTATGCATAGACAGATAAATAAATAGGGAATAGTACTACCCATGATATTACGATCAAATTAACTCTATCAGATACGTATTTTTTATTTTGTTGATTATTGAAAAATGTCCCCTCAGGCAGTTGAAAATATTCATTTCATATTTCATTTGCTTTATTTGCCAGATTTTTTATGTTTTCGGCCTAGATTTTGACAATCAGTGTGTCGTCGGGTTGTAATGGAGATTTAATTCAGGTTTAATTTCGTCTCGTTCTGAATGTAAAAATAAATTATTTAATTAACTTGCTACACGCCAGAATGAACATTGCACATGTTTCTGTTAGAGTTTCTGGGATAAATTGGAAAATTTATAAACTGTTATTTGTATAACGAGTTGAAGTTCATAAATTGAGGGAAAAAAGGGGGAAATAAAGTGGAGAAAATTGGCTGCATGCGATCACTTTGTGGATGGACAGGTGAACAGATAGGGAATAGTTGGACTCAACAAACTCAATGGCCCCGAATCGATTGGTTGTAAGTGCTTTTTTCAATTTTTCACCGGTTTCATGTAAATAACAACTTGCAAACAACGATTTACATCCAATAAACCACTGGTATAACACCGAAAAAGGAAGGAATTGAATATTGGGTGATCAACACTGTATTGGAAATTAGTTTCGTGAATGGAGCAGATCTCTGGGCAATATGATTGTTGGTTGTATTCCCGGGGATGTTGGCTCGTTAATTCGGGGGATATTTTCCGAGGCTCGTTGTCAGTCACTCTGTCACAGTCCTCGATAGGTTTTCATCGTGATTTTTCGAGGCCACGGGCTAGGGTATTTCCCTGTTGTATTGATTTGCATAGAATGGGACAGGAAAATGGAAAACTTGGGGGAACTTTTCCGCTCTCAGTTTTTCCTAGCAAATTTCAGACTCTTTTGAACTTTTCGGGATTTTTTGATACAAGGAGAAATAATACAGAATTATTTACGAATGTGAATATCCATAAATCAAAATGCCATAATGATTGGACATTTCAGATCTCGTGGCCAATTTCGATTTTTTTAGTGAAATAGAAAGTTTTGATTATTTTTTCACGAGAAATTTTTATGGATTTTTCATGGGGAAAAAGTAGAATGTAATTTGTGTTGGGAAATATTTTGGAGATGATCATATTCTTTATTTTTTGCATTATTATAAGATCATGTCGGGGATGAACGATTTTAGCACGAGATGAGGTGCATCGAATGAGGTAGGAAAGAGGAAACCTTAAGGGAATTTTTTCGTTCAGTTTGTTTGAGAAACTTTAACTGTTCTTTGACACTTTTTATAATGTTTTCTGTAACAGAGAGAAATAATAGGGGATTTTCGAAGACGGGGTTCCATAAATCAAACTGCCATAATTTTTCGAAACTTCGGATTTAGGGGTCAATTCCGATTTTTTTACTGAAATATAAAGTTTTGATTAATTTTCACGAGAGAACATTCTTATGGATTTTTTTTACCAAGAAAAAATGTAGTGAGGTACTAAAATATAATTTGTGGGCAACATTTAGTGGAATCCAGGGGAGAATTGTAGTCAATCGTATGGAGAGAATTTCCGGGGATTTATTAGGATCAAAATCAAGACGCCTTTTCATAGCTGGAAGGGGTTTACTTTATTTGGACTTTTATTGAAGAAGAAGGGTAAGTTCAAGTTTTCATATATCACAGGTTTATGGCGGGAGATAATAAAAATTTTGTGCGAATATGAGGTTTCATAAATCATATAGTCGTAACATTCTCAGAACTTCGGGGTTAAAGTCCAAAAGATTTTGTTTTTCAAAGAAAAAACATAAAAAAAATTTTTTTCACAGGAAATTCGGTATATCAAATATCTGTGGATTTTTTATGGCGAAAAACTCTATTGGAGTAATTTTATTAATGATTGAGGCTGAATAAATTTGAAATCGAAATGACTCTTGACATTTTTACTGCCGAATTAAAGCCTTGCAGTCATTAATTTTGATAACTCTCTAATTTTGCCTGAAAATGACCGAGAATTTCACGAAATCTTTTTTAGAAAATCCCTTTTTGAAAATATTCCTGCGTAACTAGCGTAAATTCCTATTTCAATATCTTAAAATAGGAAAAATTGACTTGTCGTGTTTCCACTCCACCCTTCAAATTCAAGGACAGGCGATACGACAGAGTCATCGATCCGTGTGTAGTCGATGTGACTCTGCTGCTCCCCGATGTGACAAGTAGTGTCACATTGGCGCCGCAGAGATCCCTCAGGAATCAACGATCGCTGGTCCATTGTCTCTGCAGGATTGTTCGTGCCACATGGTAAAGCTGACAGCGTCAAGCCAGACCTACGTGTGGTAATGTTTGCACTTCCTCCTGCATAGCACTTTGATGGGCTTTATCTTCAACAAGGGCCTGCTATTCCACCACAAACGAGAACTAGCGTTCCTCCGTTCCTTTCCGAAGTCCTGCGGTGGAATTCTGCGGGGGGGATTCCTACATTGATGTCTAAATATTTGTTGGGGAGAAGTTTATCCAAAGATGGCGCCGTTTAAGACGTCCGACACGAAAGAGTGAAAACATGAGGAGTGCAAATGTCTTTTTGTAAATTAAACAATAGCTCCACTCAAAATTAAAAAAAAAAGAATAGCTCCACTCGAATTCTCAATGTTGTGAATTTGAATTCAATTTAAGATCAAATCGTTCAGGGAATCTCGCATTCAGATGGGAAATTCAGGATAATTGGGTTTTGCATATTAAATTATCACTGATAATCCAACGACATCTACAATTGAACATCACATTCAATTGAATGTTTAATGTTTTGAAAGTTCGGGGAAATTAATGATTGAATTTTCACATTATTTACTAATTTTCATTATCATGTGGATCTGAAAATTGAAATTCCACTGAATATTCCAGAATTCAAATGAATTTTCAACATCAAAGTGAATGAAAATTTCGTATGAATGAATTTTTTACTTGAGATTTCAGTAGTAATTTCCTAACACTGTGCGTTCTGTCAAGAAAACATTGCGGCGTTTATTTTCTTTACGGTTTTCATGACACAACTTTTCTTCCATTTCTCCCAACCATATTCACAGTAAAATGATCTCACCCCTGGCTCCCACTCCCCCCCGCCGCCCCAACAATTCCATGACAATAAACAGAATCAGAAAAATACCCAACCGCTGATAGGATTGTTTCGATAAAATAGAAACCCAAAACTGATACCGATACGTGACCAATGTCTCTCCATTTCCTTCGCCCTAACACTGCCCCATTGCCTTCCCCGATTGTTCCCCCTTTCGAGTGCACGTCACTGCCCCTCACCGGAGTCACTCTAATACACTTCAGCCAATCTCCAACTCCCCGAGCGTTGATTCAGGTTTGAATAGTCAATGAAAACACGTATTCACAATTTTTGAGATTAGAATGCTTTGATACTGGTGGACCTTTGCATCGGAAATTTCGTCCATCGCCGGCGAACTGATAGCAACATCACATGAATGCAGATACAAAGGACAGAAGCTCAAGTTTCCCCCTTTTGCTGTTTATGGTATTCAGCTAATAGGAAATATTCGAGGGATCGAAAAGGGGCATTGAGCATCGCCAGGAACATCCACGGATGTTGAATGTTTGACTGGAATTCAGCTGGGAATACACATAACACGGGGATTTGGGGCATTGGGGATGTTTCTCGTTTTCGAGAATAGCATCCTAATCATAAATAAAAGGAAACAGGGGAGAAAGGGAAATGCGGTGAGTTTGGTGATGTCGATTGTGCACGTCACAAGTTCTCTTTTTGCAGCACTCGGGGAACGTGGGCGGTGCTTTTGTGTATCGTGTAGAGCACGAGTGGCTGAAGAAATAGTGGCCAAAGAGAGAGTTTCGGAGGCGTTGCAATATTTCTTCCGAATATGAGAGCCAACGTCGGGGTGGAAGCTGCTGAGAGTTGAATATGTCGGGTGGCAGGGGCAGGGGAGGGGGAATATTTATAATTCACTGCGAGAAATCGTGTCTCAAAGTATTGGGGAATTGGATTGAGTACCTGAGGCAGTAGAGAGTACTCTTTTTCACACACAATGCAGATTAACGCGGAAGTCATGAGAGACATGAGACGTCAAAGAGGAGGAATTCCTTTGAAATTGAATACTTGAACAGGTTCCAGTGATTTTGCTGTTCGATTGCGAGGTTTCCGTGGTGAAATCGCTTGAAAATCCAGTGCAATTATAACTTGAAATGGTTTGATGGAAATTTATTTTATTTTCAGATTTTGGAAATTTTAAGTCACATAGTTAGCCATCAATGTTTTACATAATTTATATTTTTTCTGATGTCTGTTACTATCAGGTGATTATTTTCTTATGAACAATAGGATTCTCTCATCCTTGATTTTTATTATCTTGAAAATTTAAATTTGATACGCAGCGCACAATATTCGTTTTCATCTGTTAAAAAAGGTTTTTTCTACCTCAATAGTCTCCTCTTCCTTTCAAAATTCAGATCAACGTGGAAGTGATGAGAGCAATACGATGCAGAGGACAAAGAATTCCATTCAAATTAAATACTTGATGGTCCACTCGCAGTTTCATTTGATCTCGCGGTACTGCAGTCAGAGTTGTCGAACTAATAAACTACGTTGACTAACCCCGCGTAGTCGACAACGATCATACAGAGGAGAAAGAACCCGCGATTCATCCCCTCTTGGGGGTTATTGAATTTTTAAAATTACCAAGACAGCTCGAGTGTGACGCTAATCTTGCATAACGCTGTGATGTTATTAACCGTGGTTAATCATCCGTGAATATGTAAACTCGATGTAACTTGATCAGGGATGTTGGGGCACTGTGTCCAAAGTATTAGCGTCGTTACAGCTGGTGATTGCGACAGTTTACGAGAGGCGTGGGGGATAATCCTGTGATATTACTAGCTGATCCTTAAATTTTCATGTAACGAGATTGGTGCGAATAAATTACATGTTTGAATGGATGTTTGATATCATGTGGCGAGTTTTAATTATATAAATATTTGAGGACAAAGGGGAAAAATGATTCTCTTTTGCTGGGAGAAAATCGAGTGTCATAATTTACTCAAAATTCCAGATGTCAATTATTATATTAAGTGATAATTAATTGAAAGAATTAATGGAAATCAGGAAAATTACGGTAAAGAGACTGTTATCTGGAGAGTTATCTGGAAAATTCTCCTCTATAATGTTGATTTTTTTATCCAATTCAAGTTCCACTGAAATTTCAAGAAATTTCGATACAGAAAAATCAAATTTGCATGAAAATATCGGTTGGATTCGCAAATTCAAGATAATTCAGGTGAATATATTCGTGAAATTGGAGTCATCTGAAGGATTCTCATCCTAAAGTTGCCCAAAAATTTATAATTCTCTCGAATTTTCACTTCAATTTGCAACTTCATTAATTATTCTCCTTAAATCGAATTGAATCTTGTTCTTCCAGAAATCACTAGCGTTTGTAAAATTTCAACATTTTTCCAATAGCATATGCATTCAACATAATTGTAATATTTGGAGATAGTCTTGGACCACCTGGAAATAAATGGCATGGAGAATTACGCTCCTAAAAAAATAAATTCTCCTCCCAAGAGAATAATTCTTTGGTAAAACTGTTTTTTTTCTCAGTGTTTCCAAAAAGGCATTTTCATAACGTCTTAAAGTACATGTCACCGAATTTAAGACATCCTTTCCGTCTAGAATGAATGTCCTAATGTCTTAATCTAAAGGACTAAAAAAGACCTGAATTTTACACGAACGTCTTAAAAAAGGGGAGAAAAGTGTTTCAATTTCTAGTGAATAACTCATCCACGATTTCTTAATTTTCAAGATTTCAAAATTATTTATGCAATTTAACAGACAAATCCCTAAACTTCCCGCGGGCTTCTTCCAAAGTTTACGGGGGTACATGGATCTTCTGGCGAGATTAACAATGAATTAATTAAATCCGGAAAATGTAAAATGTTAAATTTCCGTACTTAGCATGAGAAATTTGTCTTCGTAGCGCTGTTAACTCTCATTGGCCCCATCCAATTATCCATGGTCTGAAAACTTCCGAAGATTGTCCAAATTAATGCTCCATCTCCCCACTCCGAAATAGCAACAATTTGCCCCCGTTTCTTCCGCAAAATATGGTACTCTCCTCCCTCCATTGTTTGAGAATCTTAAAAGCTCCATGAAACCCCTGAAAGACCAACAAAGACGCGTAAAGATCCGAAGGATCCGAAAAAAAGTGTAATTAATATCACTCGTGGGTCTAGAATGAGAAGACACACAATGAACATGAGAATCTACGGTCTAACCCGTGGAAACCAGCAGTGCTAACTCACCGTCGTAGGTATTACAGTTTAAAGTTTAGTCTCGGCTATTGTCGCCACTCAATCTTTTTTACACCGGGTTTTTCCCACTCGCGAAGGTTAACCGGATGATGTTGAGCCGTAAACAAGACGAAGGAGTGTTTGGGTAGGAGATTGGGGATCATATCTCCACTCGTATACCCTTGGGTCCGCCCTGGGCTATTGGAAAAACAAGCGCTCGAGTGTGGAATCATGGGAGGGATATTTTTGGTTAAAGAAATCCCGGGGGGAGACACAATCGGAGAAACTTCTCACCCTTTTTCTCGGGCAACTCCTTGTTTTCTGGTTTTTGTTGGATGAATTTATGGAAGTTCTTGGAATTTTTCCAGTTTTCTTCGGGGATTGAGTTGAAGTCACTCGTATTCGGACGTTTTAATCTGTTCTGTTTTGTCAATTAATCGAAATATTTAATGTGAAGCGTAATTATCGAAGAAGTGATATCTCGTTTTTTAGTTAATGTTGTTTACTAAAAAATAACGTTTTATTAGACTTCAAATGTCTTGAATTGAGACAAAAAATGTATCAAATTTGGTGATTTGTATGTCAAGACGTTATGGCAATATTTTGTCCATTAAACGATTTGTTTTCAGACAGAAAAACGTCCTATTTTAAGACATTCGAAATTTTAATCATCACAAAGTTAAACTGAAATTTCGCTAAGACACATTTGAATGTCTACAGGAATGAAAAAATTCAATAGAGGACCTAGCGAATTCGCTAAAAAATTCTATTTGGTTTTTGCGCTGAAAAAGTCAATAGATGTCGAATTTCTATTCGAATTGTTCTCTTAAGATTTTTTTTGTTAGAATTATTGAGCCCAAATTTTCCAAGTTTTTTTCGCTGGATTTTGTTTTGTTTTGCGTTACAGAATCGGAGGGGAACAACTTAGAAAATTGATTCTCAAGCGTTTTTTTGAAAAAATCTCAAGAGAAAAATTCAAACAGAAGTTCGAAATCTATTGACTTTGTCCCATCGCATATCCAATAGAATGAACGCAAAAAACAAATAGAATTTTTCAATAGAATTCCAATAGAAATCCCATAGAAACCCCATAGAATTCCACTAGAATTTTCTAGCGAATTCGCTAGTTTTTCTATTGAGTTTTTTCGTGCGTGTAATGCCCCAAATTAATACGTCTTGAAGACGTCAGTTTTAATAGTGAGGCAATTTTTCCCGCAATTCACTCACATCTCAATGGATATCCCTCGAGACAACCAATTTGCGATATTTACTTTTCTCACAACCCCCTCATGTCTATTTCTATCCATAATTAATTCCATGAGTCAGGGAATTACCTCACGTATGCAGAGGCTCTCTCGGTTGCTGCGTCCCAGGGGTACTATCGGTGACCAATGATGCTATTATTTTTTAGATTCCATTGCACTGCATTCCATCGGTATTATAACTTATCGACGCGCCACGAGTAGGAATTCCAACACCTCTGGGGCACATGTGGCATGCTCAACGTGTTTTAGAAGTAAGATTGCACGTGACTTTTTTCATAATTCAGGAAATCATTAAATTCTATTGAATTTGAAATTTTTTGGAAGATTTCTGAGTTTCGTATTTCAAGTTCTGGGTTTATAACAAATTTTCAGATATAATTTGTTGGATAATGGTAATATCGACGTGAAGTTAATTCAGGGAACTTAGTACCAGTTGTGAAAATCAATCAGCAGTTTGACGAGGGCGAATAATGTATTTCTCTACAGTTTCCTTTATGATTCATCATAATGTCGATAATGGAACTATGTAACAAGTTGATTAAAATATGACAACTGTTTAATAATAATGTTTTATATGCGACATCATGAATTCGAAACTAACCCGATTGTTCGTGTGATTACAGTGTCGATTCCAACGAATTTCGGAAGACACAGAGGAAATAAAATTTTCATTTTCAGGGATATGTCTTTAATTTTCAGGGATTCGCGATTGTGACATTCCCGGGAGTGCAAAATTCTGAAATTTTGCGTTTTTATTACTCATTTTCAGGACATCATCGCTAATTTTCAGAGTAATGTCACTGAATTGCTGGTACTTATCTCTAATCGTTACGAACCTATCACCAAATTACATAACAATAATGAGATAAAATTTTTAGTCTCCAACTCTCCATTTCTGACATTTATTCGATTCATTCTATGAAAAAACAAGGATATTAATCGAATTTATATTCTTTCATTATTCGAAAATAAAAACGATTTTAGCAACTTTCAGGAATACATGGAGAAATTTTAATATTAGCCAAATGAGGTTTCGAATGACTTTTGTTTTGTGTGTTTGTTTTGATCACAAAAAAAAACACTTTTTATTGATGTTTAACATGATTCGTCTTCATTCAGTGTTGTGACACGTGAATTAAAGAAAAAAAAATTATATATATAATAAAAATAAGAATGGATAAAATTGAATCAATTTAATTGTGAATACGGAACTGGAAAGAAACTAAAATAAAATAGAATAGTATAAATTGATCAAATTCACTGATAATCAGCCTCATTCTCACCAATAATTTATAATAGATTCACATCAAACTTTTTTCTCTCTGTCACCCTTTCGCACGGCCACAGAAAACCTCTGCTTACGTTAGATATTTAAAGTGGGTCACCGCCAGTTATTTCAGCCACAAGTGGTTCTAATAGGCTCACAGGAGACCGTTCAGCACTTGAGGATTGTTCCCGCACCTTCTGTGTTTTCTCATGTCCCCGGACAAGCAACTCTCCGTCACATGAGTGCCTTTTATTGTAGGAAACCCGTCATTATTATTTAATGACATCGTTGAACGGGCATAAACAGAGCGGTCCACGAGTGCACATTGAAAACTTTTATAATGCAAAATTTTAGCCAAACTCACTCCACCATTTGATAACCTTAATCAGTCGAAAGTCCACGAACGCGTTCATTTGACGGAAATATCGGAATAAATGGTGAAGTAAAATGTACGGGAAAGTTCGTGGAGAGTAATTGCGGGCGCTGTTGAGCGGTACTACAGACACTTATGAATTAATATTATTATCGCTGAGCTGTACAGGTGAGGAAGTTGAATTGGATCTATTTGGAATTAACATAATGCGTTGTAAATGGAATTTAAAATATTTGCCAACTGGTTGTAACTTTTTTCGTTTTCCATTCTTCGTTAATCTCATTCAATTGAATATATCATGAGGGATTTAGAAAAGGTGATGAATGGAGAGTGAAATGAATTATTTTTTCAACCGTCTTCATGGTGCAATTTCTCTTATTGCTCCAGGCCATCATTACGGTTTTTGGAAATGTTAAAACTCCAAAATTAAATTACTAATTTATTCATCTTTCATTTGCTAAGGTTTCGTGGTAAAACTCACTCATTTTGAGGGCAATCTATTTACTTCCGTCTATAAAAATTCGAAAGAACATAAATAAAAAATTACCATATTTATTATATTTCTTATTGCATACAATTCATTAACAGTCATTAAATAATTAACGAACGTTTCAGGGAATTTGGAGTAATATAATAAGAGAAATTGCAATGTGAATCCAGTATGAATTATATTCATTTTAATGGGAACAAGTGGGCAATTGCTCTTGTATTGCATACAGTATAGTTATGTTTGCTAATAAATGAGCAATATGCTTCCGAATGGTTATTTTGCATTTCATTTCCTTCTATTATGTATAATTCATTGTTTATAGGTGTAAAAAACGCATTTTCGGACTTGTTGGATCATACTGGATCGAAACAACACAAAAAAAACAAAATTGAAATTTGAACGATTACGAAGCATCCACTCGGAAACAAAAATAATAATTATATTCATTTGCACCCAAAAAAATAATGATTCAAGTAGGATGGTTCGCATTCGTATGGGATGATGCATTGCATCGACCCATGCGAATGTGAACGCTTGTTTTCAAAATTTATTATTTCCAAATCAATGAAGAATAACTTAATCAGACAAACAAATTTGGAACCGGAATACTGTGTGTACTGTGTGTTAGGAAATTACTCTGGAAATTTCAAGTAAAAAATCTTGACATTTTCAACAACGAATTATTTACATGAAATTCCCATTGACCTTGTTATTGATAAATCAGTCAATGTTCGTGAATATTCAATGAAATTTGATCCCTCAGGTTCATACGACACTGAAAATTACTCAAAATGATGGAAATTCCGGAAACTTTTCTTCTAAATTTTCAATTTGTTGCTTAATTTTCGCGATAGGTTTGCATATCCAAATTGTCATTGAAAATTCAATGATCATTCATAATGAAAAACTTAATTTTATTGAACTTCCAAGATGAATCAGGAATTCCATGAGCAATTTACTCTAAAATTGAATTCAAGTTCAGAATATTGAAAATTCAAATGGATCTGCTACTTAAATTTAAAAAAATTTCTAACAGTGCAGCGTCAATTAGATACCGGTTTCATAATTTTTCATTCATTAGAAATAATCGAATTCGAGTCGTGTTGAGCACACACTACGGTTGGTACCAGAAGGGCTCGGTCCGTGAGGGCCCGTCCGTAAGACACAAAGTCTTAAATTAAAACGTCTTGAAGACACTGGCTTTCCAGCGTTTTGGCTGCGACCCCTGCAGAATTCCTAAAGCATTTAATATTATTCATAATTCTGTCACTCTGTCCCTTCATACTGATTTCCCGATATTTCGAACCCCTCCAATAACTTCTCTGAATGAGTAAATGTTGCATTTGCGGCTGGATCTGAACGTCAATCGTTCCCTTCCCCTTCTGGCAACCAGCGCCCAACTCTAGGTTACCATTACTCATCGCAACTAGACAACTGCGAGTGTTGAGTGTACTCGAAGTTACCTTCCACCGTTCAAACTTTTACTCGTTCAACTTGTCGACAATGGACCAGTCGCATTGTTCCACCGTTTACAGGTATATATGAAGGGCTCAGATTTCAATGCACGTACTGGTGAATCAGCTGGAGCACCGAGAGCTCAGTGTGTAGACCTTTTGTATCATCCAGCGGATCTCGCGGTAATGACAATAGCATTATCATATTTTTATGCTCTACAATTTCGTATTTCTACATGAAAAAATGCACTTGATTCAAGTATATTTTATACTCGAATGGGGGATGGGTGTTTCAATTCGAGGATTATTATTTCGTATCATCCCGGGTTGTACCGAGCGCTCTCAAGTGTAATATAAGGGTCAGACACTGAGTGTGAGAATGTAAGGGTCAAAAAGTGGAGGTTAAAAAATGACGGTCGGAATATTAGAGTCAAAAACTGCGCGCCTGAATGTGAAGGTGAAGGAATGAGGGTCAGAATGTTAGGGTCAAAAAATTAGGGTCAGAATGTAAAAGTAAAAAAGTGGGTGTCAGGCGGTGAGGGTCTTTACTTTTATATTCTGACCCTAATGTTTTGACCATAATATTCTGACCCTCATTTTGAACCTCCACTATTTGACCCTTATATTCTGACAATTAGTGTCTGACCCTTATATTACACTGAAGAGGGCTTGCTACAACCCGGTCTTGTACAAAAGAATCATCTTCGAATTGAAAACCCCATTCCCCAATTGAGTTGTATTTTTTTCCGTGACACTTTGAAACATTTTTAATCTAAAAAAAATTAGTGGAATTTATTCCGGAAATTCCGGCACATGTGTTCTGTTATCATGATTTCATCTCTTTATACTTTACCTATTATCCATTAGTGCATGAATCACGAAATTAAACAGAAGATTCGAGGCAGAAAATGAAAACGTTTTTGTCCCCTTTTTTTAAGAATTTTTTTTCACCAAATTTCAATCATTTTTAGTGTCTCAAATTAAGACATCAAGACATGCATTCTAGAGATTCTAAATGTTCTCCTCGAGAATCTTTTTTTCTCCAAACTCATGATGTTTTATTTGTTTTTCCAAATCCTTCACATTTCGTTAATTGATAAATTTTATTTATTAGATGTGTAGTCCCACCATATTTCATCTCGCAGATAATTTCCATCCAAATCACCACGACTGCGTTAGGTAATTCTAAAAATCCTCAACTTTGCCTCCCTGATCCCCTCGTTGAGAAGTTTTTGTTTGATAAAACCCTCCAGCTCCTCCAGAACTTTCCTGTATTTACAAAAATGAAGCCTCCAGCTATCATCGAAACAGCGAATTATATTCTGAAGAAAGGCGAGAGGCCCCTCGGGCTTATGTATTTTATCAAAGCATCTTCTCATGAAGTGCCTCTTTTTTTCGTTTTAAATCAGCCCGGAGGGCTACACCTGCAGCAATTTCCTCGCTTCAATTCCCCTTCTCACCTTGCATTCAGTTTTTATAAATTTCATTGACTTGTGAATGATACATCTGCACTGATACAAAAAATTTCATAGAAAAACCTAGAAAATTCTATTGGATTTCCATTCAACTTTCCTTTCATTTCGGCCGACTTTATTGAAAATTTCCGCAACTCATCTGCGCTTTTTTTCACTAGAAATGTTCAATGAAAAATATTCTGTAGAACTTTTTTCCCATCACTTGTCTGCAAAAAACAACTAGAAAATTTGCAAAAGTTTTAGGAGGAAATTGGCAGAAACGGATAGAATTCCAATGGAATTCTTAAACATTCTTAACAAAATATCCTAGCGAAAGCGGATTTTTCCATTCAATTTTTCCGCACGTCCGAACGAAATCCTTAAATAATTAGACATTCATCAACTCATTCTGCGAATGCCAAACGATTCCGACCATCAAATGCCCCCGAACATTGTCCCTTCCCGAATTCCACATGTTTGTAAGTTAGAATTAGAGAAACCCCATTGACGCAACCACGAACTGATCCACTGGGCTTTTGCTGCACATCAATTAATGGTTACAAGTTGTCCTAGTGATTCAATTAATCTCTCCATCTACAGCTCCAAACACACTCGAGGTCCTCTGTTGAATTTACAACATAAATAGCTAGTTCAACAGTGAATGCAGGAATCGCAATTACAAATTCCACCTCAAGCACTGAAAATCCCATTTTCTTGTCATTCTCCGAGTTTGTAATTTTGTTTCGTCATGGAGAATGTGTTCAGCATTCTTGTAACTTAAATATTCAGGTGAACTTCTGATTTCCGTGTGTAACTTGTTCAGTGTCTCGCAGTCTCTCATAATGCTGTCCAGTGCTCAGAGTTATACGAGGTTTAAGGGCGATTCGTACTTCAGGAGAGTTTAATATTTTTTCAATTTCATTTTCATTTCTAACTTTCATTGATGTTACAAAAGTTTTCTTTGTTTTACACCTTCACAAGCCTTTTGAACTCCCAACTTCTTCTTAAAATAATGTTATAAATATTCATAGAAAGATATATAAGGAGAGTTTAATAATTATTTTATATTCTTCAGAAATCATGAAAATAGATAAATCAATTATTTCAGAATAATCAATTATGTACTGTTGAAATATTTTGGCTGAAATTTCCGGTACGTTTTTCGGAAATTTTTGTTACGTTTTAGTTCCACTGAAATTTCCCGAAAGGAATTTCGTCATTAAAAATTCACAATTTCATGGAAAAATCAATGAGAACTGTAAATTTAAGGTCAATTATCCCCTGAAATTTCGTCGTAATTTGTGAAAAGTCAAAATAACAAAAAGAAAAAACAATTGCAAACAATTACTACAATTTTTTTATTCCTACAGAAAAAAATTCTCAGAGAATGAATCATACAAAATGTAAATAAAGAATTCTATAACAATATATTCATTTCCGTGCTGACGACCTTCACATTTAATATAAATCATTGGAAGTGTATACGATAATTTCCATAATTGGTTTTTGATTAAAATGCACAACGACTTTAGCTCTCGGTATGAGTTACTTTAAAGCAATACTTATCTTGGGGATTATTTTAATTTCAGTAGCACTGCAATACACTGAAGCTCCCGTTGCGCCTTGCTACCCCGAAAAAGGCCGGCGATGCTACCGTAATGTTGGATTACAAGATTGTGAGGACGATAATTCGTGAAGGGACCGACGTTAATCGTGGAATAACTATTATTGTTCGCATTTTTTCGCAGACGAGATGAGAATTTTATCTGCGATGGTGAATCGCTGGTTTTAAAGTCTTGATTGTTCCTGGATTATGTTGAGTGATGGTTGTATTCAACAGTAAAGATTACCTCGGATTGGAAACGGAAGGGAAGACATTGTCCTGAACCCCCATTCAAGCCCTGAAAACGAAAATTTTCGATTTTTAAGTAGATTTCTCTATCCGTTTTAAAATTTCTTGAATATAATTTTTTTTATCGCATTGATTGCTTTTTTCCATGACTTACGAGTTGCAAATTATTTTTATTTGATGTTTTTCTAATTACTGCAACAATATTAAAATTTATTAGACATGGCAGTGCCTGGTAAACCTTCGGAGTTTTTTGTCTCTTTCAGTTCCACGTAACACTCAATGAATAGAACTTAACCCGAAACTCATCATTTCCCGTATAATTTTCTCAACTAACTTTCTCACACAATCTAGAAAAATTCTGGAACTTATCCGTACTTTCAAGCAGAGAACAATGGAAGATCACGAGGGCAGAATAAGGGTCACGAGGATCACATTAAGGGTTACAGGGGACAGATGAAGGGTCATAAGGGGTAAAATAAGGGTCAAAAGAGTCAGATTAAGGGTCACCTTCTGGATCCAAGTAAGAGTAACAATGTGGGTCAAATTAAAGACCCAAATAACGGTCAGATTAAGGATCACAAAGGTCAGATTAATGGTTCAAATAAGGGTCATGGGGGTAAAAAACTAAGGACCTTAGCCTTAGTTTCTACATTACAAAAATCCAAATCGTCTTCTGGTCACGAAAATTTGGTACACGAAATTAAGATTCCCAAATTAAGGGTCAAAATGAGGATCACGAGGGGTGTAATGAGGGTCAAAATCAGGGTCATGGGGATCGTATGTGGGTTGGCGAGTGAAGCGAGCCGGGGGCGTGCGCCCCTAGCGTCAAATATTAATTCATCATCTCGTAAACTTGATCTCGCTGCCCAAAAGCATCCAGCGGTTGCGAAAACGTCGGTAAATGGAGCACTGAGGGTGCCCGCCATTACCGCCGTTGCGCTACTGAATGTCTCCGCAAACAGGAGCCATCACTCACATTGCCACCCGCACGGATTACACCGGAAACAGAGTGTACGGAGTATGTGACTACCAAGACATCAAGAAATGCACGAGCTAGGGGCGATGGCGGAGCCAGTTGTCCCAAGAGTGCTACAATGATGATGGCGTCGTGCTATTAGACAGTAAGCAAGCGTCACTGTGTCGGTGGTTAATAGTAATGTACGTCTGTCAGGTTTTAGGCGAGATTATGTACGTCGGAGCGATTCTGGATGGGAATGAATGGGCGGGTGAATGCAGAGATACTGAGGGTCGTAAACATTCTCGAGTATCTTGAGGATTCGAATGCTCAAGAGGGACAGATTCTTGGGGAGCTGTGGCCAGATGATTCTCGTCTGATTTTTTTGCCTCTCGTGTGGATCGCTGAGAGGGCTTGATGGAAACATTGACCCCACCTGTTACCGTCGCGATAATACAATGAGTCTCGTATCTTACGGGCGTTCTCGCAACTCCAGTTATTTTTTTACGTTTTTTTATGGTTTAGTAAAAATTTTGGAGAATTTTCCGCGGAGAATTCAGTTGTTTGATGGCGGGGTTTCATTTGAAGTTCAATTATTGTAGAAATAAAATACAGGAGTTATTCCAATATTTTAAGAATGTGATAGAATTTCAATATTTGGATTTTTGAATTTAGAAATTACGATTTAATTAATAGAGACATTGCCGTTTTTGAAAATTGCCGACATTTTCTATAAATAATTTATAAACAATCAATTTTTCATCACAAAAATCATTGGTTCGGAATCGTAAAACATTTATTCATATTCAGAATTTTACCAGAAATTGAATTAATGCCTAAAAAAATAAACTTTCGAAAGTTGAAACAATTCTAATTATTTATTTATAAACCACGAATGTGTTAGAAAATAATAATTCTGTGCAAAACGTAATTTGAATGACGCTGAAAATTGATGATTGTTTTTTCAAATTTTTCTCACGCAATTTAATCGACAAATTTGACGATTGAAAATGGTCTGGACCAAACTATAAAAGATACTTGGATATCCTTACCGTTAAATATTCAAAAAAAATTCACCAAACTTTTTCACTCTAATTCTGATTTCCTCCACGACCTCGGAAGAGATGATGATGATAAAGTGCTGTCAATACAATTAATGTCACTCCCTCTCTCGACGTTAATTAAATTCTTTTTACCGAGGTTTTAAATCGGAACGACGTGACCAGTGATTCCGGGGATCACGAGGCGATGGACACGGTATGGAAATAACCCCAAGAAGGGATGATTCATGGGAACTATTGTGGTCATTCGTGTTATGCGGCTGTTACTTGTCGAATTTCATCAGTCCATTCGTGAAAGCTCCGTGCTCTTTGATCCAGTCAATATCCTCTGGGGTAATTTCTCTATCTTTCACACACTCCCGCCGCATCTATTGTACTACTTCCCTCGGCCTCACCTCCGGCCAATCCCTTGTCCGTATGTTTTTCCATCCTTCAACCCCATTTTTCCATCAACATCTCATTGGCACATTCTTCACTTCTCCTTCACGGACAAATACTGACTGAATCATATCCCGAAGTATTTCCGATAACCACTTTTCCCGCGATAGAGAGCATGATTTCATGGGGCGAAATGGATTTCCACATTGGCTCGTTTTCCGTTTTGAAAGGAATTTTTTTCTTCCGAATTTTTTTCTTCTATTTGCAACGATTATTCCGCTCCACTCAAAGTCCGTTTTGGACTGAAATTTCGGTGAGAAGTTACTTGAGAAGTTAGTTACGGTGAGAAGTTAGTCGAAAGAGTCCAACAAAACTGATTGGTTATTAAATTGGGTCAAATTTCCCTCCCTCATCTGTATTGTAATTCAACAATAATGTGAAAATTGATTCCCTGAAAAGTTAATGAGGGACCAAGGGCAGGAGCGTGGAATGAGGACGACGCGGAGCGTATTGGGGTCAACTTGAGCAAATTAACAGACTCCAGAATTCCATCCACGTTTCACATTCAGGAAGTCATTGTTCCAATTCAGTAGCCTGGGCCTCTTCAGCGTCTGTCAGATTTCTACTTCAAGCTACTCATGCGGAGAACTGAAGCCAAGTTCCGTCGGGGAGAAAGTAATGAGGGGAAGATGAGAACACTTGTATGTGAATGGTATTCAGTCACCTGTTACATCGAAACTCGATCACGGGGAGTTCTTTGTCTGGGGGCTGTCGATGGATATTTGGATGCTTTTATCGGTTTTATTGAAAAGTTTGGATGATTTTTTATTTTAACCATGAATAAATTTTTTTGTTTTTTAAATGGATGGAATTTTAATAATTAATACAAGAAAGTTATTAATGTTGATTTTGGTATCACAATTTTTTTATTAAATGTTTTGTATTTTGCTTCAGTGTTTTTTTCTCGTTAAAGGATTCAAACAAATAATGGAGGAATTTCTGTTGAAACTATCTCAACAGAATAAATTGTCTAAAAAATTGAAATCGATCAATTTATCTGTCTTTGATGTATTCCAACATATACTTCTATAAAAAATAATGTCAAAAGCTGCGGATTTTGATGTTTAAATAAAATATTGGAAGGGATGTACCTGAAACTGTTGTAGTGAATTGATAAAAAAAACTAAACAATTTATTCCGAAAAATAAAATTTCTCTCGATAAATTTCTCCAAATGTTAATGTAGTTTTGGTCTTATCTTTCACCACCGCTTCATCTAAATTACTTCTCACGCATTTTCCTTCAATTTAAAGAGTACAGACTCCATCAATTATCAATAAAAATAATTAAACTGTTTAATTAGCAAAAATGGAAATAGTGACAAAATATTGAAAAATCACAGTAACTGCAAATTTTTACATTTAAATAAAATGTTGAAGGGGATGTACTTTGATATCCTCAAATGCACCTGAGAATGTTATAGTGAATTGATAAAAAAAAACTAAACAATTGATTCCCAAAAATAGAATTTTCCTCAATAAATTTCTCCAAATATTAATCAACTTTTGGCCTCAATTTTCACCACCCCTTCATCTAAATTACTTCTCACGTATTTTTCTTCAATTTAAAAAGTACGACCTCCATAAATTATCAACAATAATAATTAAATTGGTTAATCAGCAAAAATAAGTACAGTGACAAAACAGAGGAAAATCACCATAGCTGTGGTTTTTGATAAAATATTGAAGACGAAAATACCTAAAAATGTTGTAAAATGTTGAATTGATAAAAAAAACTACAAAAATTAGTCCCAAAAATAAAATTTCCCTCGATAAATTTCTCCAAACATTAATGAAGTTTTAGTCCCAATTTCCACCCCCCTTTATCTAAATTACTTCTCCCGTATTTTTCTTCAATTTAAAAAGTGCGGACGTCATCAATTATTAATAGTAACAATCAAATCGTTCAATCAGCAAAAATCAAAATATTGGCTTGATCAAACTAATCACAAATAACCCAGCAGCCAGAAACCGCAATCAATTCGAAAGCAATCATAATACTGCTGACCGAGTGGGTCAACCCCCTTTTTTTCCTACCGGTCAACTCATCCAAAAACCGATGTTCACTTAGCTCGAGGATTATCGAAAACCAGAGCGGCTCGATTACTGTCGATTGAATGACCAGATCGTTCTAAGCTCTTTTTTACGAGTACCCAAGAGAATCAGCACTAACCAACCCCAGGGGACATCGACGGAACGAGAAATAGAGTGAAAAAAAAGCGGGAGTGAGAGTGATATCTAGTGCAGATTGTATCGTTTTCGGGATAATCGATTGTTCCACACTTGCGGTTGGCCCATTGTCGAGATATCGAGATACCCCCGACTGGGTTTAAGTACCTCTCCCGAGAGCCGCCCAGATAAAACTGAGGATGGATTCCCCTGTCGATAGTGGGAGTTAAAGATGGATTTAATTGCACAGTTGATTCGCCATTTAGAGTGACTAGTGGGAAACGGCGAGAGGCAATTGTACGTAGGACAGCTGGAAAATGAGGAGGTGGGTGCCTAGAGTAGGGGGTGATCCTCGATGTGATTGGCTCACTGGAATAAGATTCGTGTCTTGCAGCTCTGATTCTTCCTATTCCTCTTCATCTTTCTTCACTCGTGGACTCTCATTCTTAGCTCTCCACCTGGTCCTTCATTTGTTTTATCTGCTGCAGTTCATCTTACTGTTTTAGTGTGATTTCTCGGCTCTCTGCAGGGGAGAGCTTCAGTGTTTGCACAATTTTCCCGAGAGAAATGAAGAATAAAGGAGATTTATGGAAAAAAACACATTTCATTATTCTCGGATTATTTTATGTTGTGTCTCATTGGAGTTCTCTTCTGTTTGATGAAGTCCAATTCATCTTCTTAATTGCAGATTTTTTTGCAATTTAATTCATTTTATTTGTGGCTTTTTTTGTAACTGCGGGCCAATTTGAATTTAGTTTGAAGGACGGCGTTAATAATTTATTTAATAATAGAATTTTCTACAAAAAATGATTTTTGTATTATTTTATGGATTAATCTGTCTTTAAGGCGGAAGGACATTTCCGCTTGTGTTTCATTAGAGTTCTCTTCTGTTTGATGAAGTCTAATTCATCTTCTTAATTACAGATTTTTTTCTGTGCAATTTAATTCATCGGATTTATGACTTTTTTTGTAACTGGACTTTTGTGGACTTGGACTTTACTTTGAAAGAGGATTGTTGATGAGGACAAATGTAATGTCTTAGTTAATTATTTATTTAACGATAGAATTTTCTACCACAAAACATTTTCGACATTTTTTTTCTGAAAACACTCGAACGACAAAATGTAAATAATAATAATTGTTCATTTACGGTTAACCACTTAAATTTTTTAATGAAATCAGAAAATGTGCGATTGAATTTCTATAATTTTATTCTGGGATAAAAAACACATTGAATTATTCTCGTAATATTTTATGCATTCATATGCGCTTTCAGGCGGAAGGACATTTCCGCTTGTGTCTCGTTGGACTTCTCTTCTGCTTAATGAAGTCTAATCCATTCTCTTAATTATAGATTTTTTTCTTTGCAATTTAATTCATGTTATCTATGACATTTTTTGTAACTGCAATGCACTTGGACTTTAGTTTGACCCGGGTTCGATTCCCGGCTGGGTGAAGCGGAAATTTTTTCTCTCTAAATTCTAATTCTCTTGGAATTTTTTTTATATGATTTTTGGTGAGGACAAATATAATGTCTTTATTAATTATTCATTTAACGACGGTATTTTCTACAAAAAAAATGTTTCCATTTTTTTCTAGACACTCGAGCAACCGAATATTAGTAATCGACTTGTTCTATTATGTTCAACCACTTCAATTTTTTTATGAAATTAAAAAATGTACGATTGAGTTCCTGTAAATTTCTTCTGGGATAAACACATTTAATTCTTCTCGTATTATTTCATGCGTATATCCCACATATCTGAAAATCCGTGTTAAATTTTGTGGACTGAATCATCTGTGCAATTGCATCCAAAGACACAATGGTAGAAGGTACGAATAATGACTTTGCAAATGGGACGTAGCAGATTCATGTTGAGATAGGGTTTGGCCCTGAACGAAAAGTGTATGGACAACTAAGTTCTTGAGAGGTATCCCCACTGTTACACACCGGAGACAGAAACCCGATATCGACGGACACACTTTGACTAGAATTAAAGTTAATTCGATTGTTCGTGAGTCGAGAGTAGCACGCTGTGCCCTAGACCATCTGAGTTCCCTGAAATGCACTGGATGGAGAGAATAAGTTTCTCGGGGGGAAGATTCAACTGGTTCTGCTTATCATTAGGTTCAAAGTTTTTTCTCCTCCCCATGCGAACATTGGAAACTCTTCAATCGTCCCCTCCGGCCCTGCGCTTTCCTCAAAGTTCACGCCGTTCCTTCTAGTTCTTCCTGGTTGCCTCCTGAATAGAGAGGAATTTCTAATGACTACACTGTTAAAAAAATTTGACTGGATTTTCCGAAAAAAAGACTTGAATTCGATTTAAGGGGAAAAGTCAATGAAATTTCAAGTTTTTCCGAAAAATGTTTCTGAAAATTGAAGTAAAGTCCCATTGTTTTAGCGGCAGGAAGACGAAAATTCCACAATTTACATGAATTTTCAAGTAAACATGAATATTTACTGCCAATTTATTTAGAATTTACGAGGAATTCCTTCAAATTTCCTGGAATTCCCGGAATTGTTGAAGAAATTGCCTGAAAATTCTGGGAAATCTGGAACTGGAGGAGAGATTTTTCTTGAATTTTCTAGAATTTATGTTTTTTATCATTTTCTTGATTTTCCGTGAATTTTCCCGGAATAATTTAACTGAAATTTACAGTTCCCACAAATTTTTCCATGAAATTATGAATTCTTAATGACAAAGTTTCTTGAAATTTCAGTAGAAATGTTACTTATTAGAAGTTTTGAAGACTCTTACTGGAAATTTCAGTGAAAAATTTTCAAAAGTGTAAGGTATAAAAATATATCCAATGACCTTATAGTTTTTTTTGTATAAAAAATATTTAAAAATAGTTCACTGATAGCAAAACTGTGAAATTCAGTGATTTTGTCATCAATTATCAGGGATTCTAAATAATTTGAGACTCTTGAGAACAATTTTCCCTCGGATTGTCACCTGGAGTAGAAACATTTAGAGTGGACGACTTTACCTATTCAGAAGACGTGAGAGGAGTGATATTGTCACAAAAGTGATGGAAAGTTTTTCGTAACGGCTTTCAAGGGTTTCACCGCGTCATTCTTTATTCTGAAAAAATTGAGGAAGAGCTTGCTCCAATGTGGAGTCATGTGGGATGTTCTGAGAATATATTTGCCTCATTGATTTTGAGGCACTTGTCTCCTTTATCATACTAGTGTAGAGAGGAAAAAGCTGATTTTCAGGCATTTCCCAACGATAAATTCACGAAATCATGGATTGATTCCTAATAACTAGAGATGGGTATTTGAAAATCAGGGTTATTACTCTCCGCATCCCCTGAATTTCAACATCGCGAATCCCTAAAAATCAGTGACATGTCCCTGAAAATCAAAACTTTTTTTCCCTGTGTATTTTTATCAATTTTTATCAAATTTATCAATTGAATAGCACGAGTGAAATTTGAAAAAAATTGATGGACGTTCTCGTTTTTTTATGAAGTATTCTCTCCCTAACAGTGATTAGTGGAGATTTTTCAAACTTAAAAAAAAAAATTTTCAATTGCATAATTCGATTTTTGGTAAATTTTTTATTATGAACAACTTTTTTATGATTCTCAAACAATTATGTTCAAGGGTAGAATTCGATTGTTCATAAATTATTTACGCAAAATGTAGTAATCTTCGAAAATTACAGTATTCAATCATTTTATGGATTGTTACTGTTTTTGTAATTTTTATTAAATGACTAAAAATTCTTCGACTTTAAAAAATCTAGTTAGAAAAATTAGATTGCAATCTCCATTGACATTCAAAATGTTTTAAATAATTACTATTATTAAACTATGATTTTTTGCTTTTTTAATAATTTTTAGAAACGATATTCAATGTTAATAGACCTTTTCATTCTGAGAGTCACTAGATTTGCGGACACTTTATCGAATTTACATATAAATCATGGTTTTTGAGCGCTCAAGTGTATATCATTGTAAATTTCAACATTTATCAGAATTTTCCATGGTTTTTTCGGAGATTTTTTCGTTGAATGAACGAAATAAATATTTCCCATAGATTTCCAGAATGAAAAGGTATATTACTTTAAATTGAAACAATGGATTCCTTTGGCTCATTCCAAATAGTCAACGTGTTTCCCCCGTAAAAAGTATGAGGGGTAGATATATCGCCCCCAACACTATTTACATTTTAGTATAAAATATGCGTATGTAAACAACATTTTCGATGGTTTGAGGCCTGTACCTTGTCACTGCATTTCAATGCTAATCGCGTTGCTCCTATGGTAATTTCTGTTGCCTCTTTGTGAATGAAATGGTTCAACAAAATTGGGGGGGAGAAAAATGAAAAGGGGGAGTGTAAAGGAAATCTCGTTTTTAAATGGAATTTTAGTTGAAGCCGTTGAGTAGTTTGGGTTCCACCCACTAAATGCGGTGGTGAGAGCAATATTTAATATGGAATATTCACTGAAAATTCAGTGCGAAATGCTCCCTTTTGATGCCGCAATCGATGTAAATATTTTATAGGGGAGTGTAATGGCTCTGGGAATGTAATTTATTACTTTCAGGAGTGAGTCGATTGAGGAGGGCGACTAATCAGTGTCGAAGATTGACACTTAGGGTCGTGTCCCTTGTGCATTGAGTCGCAATATGCCGATATGTCAGCGTCGCTGGGCTGAATTGCTTGGGTGTGAGAACATGCTGACAGTAACGAGTTGCCACAATACCTATCGGTGTATCAGTAATTATAATTGTTTGAGAAACAACGGAGATGATGATTCTCTCAAGATTTCAGTCTATCGCAGTCACTGTTAAAAAATTTTCGCTGAAATTTCGGGTTCACTTTTTGGAAATTTTTATGTCATTTTGGATCCAATTTTAAGGCATTTCGTCATTGAAAATTCAGAATTTCGTGGAAATGTCAATGGGAACTGTAAATTTCAGGTCAATTATTCCCTGAAAATGAGTAGAAATCGGGAAAATTTAGGCACTGATTATTTACAATTTCATTGATAATTAAAAAGCTTGAGAAATTTTGACATTTTTACTAGTTTTTGGCCGATTTTTTAAAACAGTCGGCAGGATATCAGCGCATTTTTCGCCAATAGAAATGTTCAATGGAAATTACTCTATGAAAAAAGCAATACCATTCGGTGTTCCCACACAATTTATTCTATTGAGATATTTTCTACAGAAACTCTTCGGTTCAAATTTTCCAAGTTTTTTGCTTGATTTTTTTTCATGAAAAGGGAAGAAAAGTAGAGTGGAAAAAAAAATTAAAAAATGTCTAAATCTACTATTTTATAATGGAATTCTAGTTTTTCCTATAGAAATTCTAAATTCTATTGACCATTTCAAATTTTAAAAAACCGCAGTTAGACTGCGGAATCCTTCAATGGAGTCTTTCAAAAACTGATAGAATTTCAGTAGAAGTTCGATTGAACCCTAATAGAATTTTCTATCTAATTCACTAGGTTTTTCTATAAAGTTTTTTCGTGAGTGCATTATTTATATTTAAAAGACTATTTATCTGATGCGCATCAAAATTAATCGATGCATTTCATGCAGATAAATCATTTCTTTGAATTTATTGAAAAAAAAACATCAATAGAAATGTTCAATCGAAAATATTTCATAGAAAAATTCGATGCACTTTTTTTATGCGTTTTCTTTCCGCTGCCTTTGATTTTTGCCACTTGTCGATAACAAAAGGGTCACGAGGGTGGAAAATGTCACTGGAAGAGCCCGTGCATTTAAAAATAAACAGCCTTGCAAAAGCACAGATCAAATGTTTTATTACACTTTATTCTCTACTTCCATTAGCCAATGTAATTACTCTGCTAATTCCCTGTAAGGATATTTCGAATTTAGCTCTAGCAAGTGCTGCTAGTGTCCAATTTATTGCAGATAGTCCGATAAAACCACTGGCAACGAAACGTGATGTTTTTTGTTTGTGTTGTGGAACAGCCATTATCGTGGATAGTGCAACCAATGCGCTATACGTACAGTAGAGATTAACAGGTGGTCCAGCATACAAGTTCCCGCTCCAGAGAGAACTTGCCGCTCATTCCATTATTCACGGGGACTAAGTGACTGATTTTTGATTTATGGTTTAACTTTGAAATCTTGGGGTTTTGAGAACATATCGTGGAGCATTTTTTGAAGACTTTAAGGATATCCAAATTAGTTGAATTTCGTGATGAAAATTTGAAAAAATCATAAATTTTCAGCATCATTAAAATTACATTTTGGACAGAATTATTAATAAACAATTGGAATTTGTTAAACTTTCGGAAACCTTGAAATGGATTTCTGGTAAAATTTTGAATATGAGTCAATACTTATTTATAGGAAATTCCCCGTGATTTTCAAAATTTTCAGTTTTCAAACTATTTCATCAATCTTTCGTGAAAAGTTGACTTTCCAATTTTTTTTACGATTTTTAAAATGATTTCTAACGGTTCAATACCGAGATTCAAATTCCGACCTGCAAAGTTTAAATAATAAAAATAAATTATTGTAAAATAGCCGGAAATTTAGAGTCGAAGGGGATCCAATGAGAAGTTTGATCAAAATACTTGGATATCATTAAGTCGCTGTCCCAGTTCTTTATATTTACACGGATGTGCGGGAACTTCAATAGAATATTTAATTAAATTTCTATACAGTCAATAGATTTTGGTTTTTCCACGTGAATTATTCTCTTGAGATTCTTTCTGACAAAATCTTGAGCACAAATTCCCAAACAAAATGAAAACAGAATAACGTGTACTGAACATTTATTCAATTTTTTTTGTTGAATATAAATATCGGAAAATAAATGGCAAAGCTGCAGAATTTTTAATAGAAATTAATAATGCTGCAAAAATCAATCGAAATTGTTAATAACATTCCATAGTGAACGAACCAGGCTTTGATTAAATTTAAACAAATTCCTAGAAACGAAAACATCTTACACAAAAACTTAGAGCATTCTCTAAGAAATTTACTGAATTCCTGTTAAAAATCCATTTAAAATTCTATTTGTTCTTCACCTCTAGTTCTATTGAAATTATTTGACTTTTCCATTCAATTTTTCAACAGATCAGTAGAAAAAATTAATAGATTTTAATTTTTCTATGGATAGTCTTGTGTATAAATTCTTCAAGTTTCTTCAACTGCACAAAATAAAATAATTATGCTACTACCTCTAGTAATAATTCTTCTTTCCAATTACAAAATTCTAGGGAAGCAAAATTGGAAAGTTTGGGCTCAACAACTCTTGCAGAAAGAAAACCAACAGAATAATTTTTGTAGAAAAATCGACATTCAGTGATACAACTGTATATTTGTCGAACGGAAATTCAACAGAATTTCAGCCGTGAGTGGACGGAACTACGAAATATGCTGAGATCATGTGGTATGCGATGATAACGATAATAGTTACCGTGATTTGTGCTCATCTCGGCCGCATGAGGGTCAACATTTGTGTTTACGTCACAGAGATTAATTTACCTGTTGAAGGGATTACGCCCATGCGGTATGAATGGGTTTGAGGTAGATGAAATGAATTTTCTGAACAGTAAACACTTTGATGCCGTTTTTAAAGGGGAATTGGAACGTGCCGTCTTCGGTTTATTCATGCATAAATTCATCCTCGGGCCATTTACCGTCTTGTTGGGGAGGCAATTCAACCTGCGGAATTCCTCCGTTATGATGTTTACATGTCAATACTGAATGAATCACTCAACTCACAAAATTCAATATACATAAATGGAAGAATTGAATAATAAATGGAGTAACATGAAGGAAAAAATGTTTTGATTTTTAAGGACATGTCTCTGATTTTTTGGAACATGTCATTGATTTTCGGAAATTTATTGTGAATAGAATGAACCTGATTATCAGCGATTTTTATCACTGGAGTTTGGTGATAGATTTCCAGAAATCATAGATGGGTTCCTGAAAATCAACGATACAACTCTGAAAATTAGTGGTAAAATCACAGTATTTCCACTGTAATAATTGTGGACAACACAGCAAAAATTAATGTCTGAATTTCACACGCCTTTGTAGACATTTTTCAGACACTAAAAAGCGTCTGACTAGAAATTCAGACGTCATGCATTAAAATGTTTAGGCGCCGGTTGGTCTGAAAATCAGACAAATTTTCATTTTATTCAGACGTTTTTTCGTATCTGAAAAATGTCTACAAAATGTGTGTGAAGTTCAGACATTCCTACGAATAAATCAGTGACATGTCTCTGAAAATTAAAACTGTTTTTTTTCTATGAAAAAATACGCAGATGATTAAAATAATGGTCAATGCCCAGTGAATCGTAAATCTCCGAATGAATTACTTCATCATAAACTTTATAATTTAATCCACAGAAATGTGTAGTAAAAAATATTTCGCAGAAAAAGTCAATGGATTTTATATTAGATGAGTTATCATTTAAACGCCTTTGACCCAATCAATTCATTGATAATTAGAGGGTCACGAGGGTTTAAATTGTCATTAAAAAAACATAATGATAACTTTCTACGCACATGATTAGATCAATTGTCGACACCTAATGACTCGAAAATCATATGAATTACTTCACTCTATAATTGCATAACAGACTAGTCAAGAGATGAGGTAGGAGTACAGATCCTCTCTATAATTCTGTTGTTAACATTCCAGAGGATCTTAAACCTGGGTATTACGTCACCAACAGTGTCCCGCATTCACCCGTTTATTACTGATGTACATTCCTGATAACTTTGAACTCTGAAAGCCGGAGCTTTATCAGTCGGCCTCAGTAGCATTATAAACAATAACAAGAACATTTTGATCAGTTAATTTATTGGAATACAGAGACCGCGGTGAGGGAATGTCGTGAGTGATTCATTACTTAAATTAATTTCCTACTAGAACGAACAACTTTTCTGGCTTTATTTTTCTTTTCAATGGAAAATGTTCCATTGAAACTCCACTACTACTGAAGAAGAATTACGTGTGTCAAGGAATCATTTTCATTTTCAGGAAGAATTAATTTTTTTAGGAGTTATAAATACCATTATTTTTTAATTTTTTCTAATTAGAGGTTTTCTTAAAATAAAATAATTTCTTAACGTAAAATCATTTCGAATAATTCTAAATGTTAATAAATGTTAATAATGGAGTTCATTCAAGGTCATATGTCACCCAATAATCCCATAAAAAAATAAATTCTTTTCCCAAGAAAATAATTCTTTCGCAACAGTTTTTTTTCTGAGTGTATTTTATAGAAAAAAACTATAATTAGATCTTTCTACACAAAGTTCTCGGTTTAAATTAATATTGTCCCCGCTTCATTTTTTTCCATAATTGATCAAAATTGACGATTCCTCACAGCAAAAAAAAGGTACACGCACTAGAAAAAATTATACCACTTCGGTGTACGAAATTTCCATCTAGTTAACTCCCCAAGCAAGAAAAAATTCCATTTTCTCTCCGAAACAATATATTCCGCCGCCCTTCCGGCGCGATGAAAACTCTATTGGGAGCTTACAAATGACTCAATCATGTTATAACAACTCGGACGAGTGAATCGAACTCATAAAAATTCCCTCCTCCAATGGATGAACGTCAATCACCAATAGAACTTAATCAAAAGCCCCGGCACAACTGCAAATGATAATCCAACATTTTCCCCTTTCTCCATTATTATTTCAGACACGTAAAGACACAGAGGGTGGGAGTGGGGGGGAGGAGGAGTTGGTGGATGGTGGTTCATCGAGGGCGTCGGTGAGCGACGTTCCTTGGCCGGATGTCCGAAAGCCGTCGGTGACGAATGAGGGGAACAAGTTGACGGGGGTAAGGCAGCAGCATTTGCCCAGCAATCAGAGACGACAGAGTGACATTGGGAGTGATATGGCGGAGGGTAATAAACAGCTGTGCGCGAGAAGAAGAGGTGATGAGTGTAGTTTTGGTGAGACTATTCAAGTTACGTGTGAAACGGCATGCGATTCGTCAATTGCTGTGGGTAATGCATCGGCGTTATCAGGGGGTATGGCTTCGGGCTCATCCTCTGGTGGACAAACTCGCTTGACTACTAGTTTGCTGTTTGAACTGCCGGATGCCCGCAGGGGTTCCACCACTTGTTTCGACGAGAGAATGCCATCAATTAGTAAAGCACAAATGAAAGGTAATTTCTGCTTTCTTGTGACGCACACCGAGAAAAGATAGACAGAAAAAGGTGAACGCAAATTACGCTTAAGAAGTCGTCTTTAGCGCTTTCCACGGAGAGAAAAATTCAATAAAAATCACCAGAAAAAAAAGGAAAAATTACGCTTTGAAACGTTATCTGTGAGCGAAGTAAAATTCAATAAAAAGTGTGAGTCGGAACTGAAATTGTACGAATCGCCACGTAAATTCTACGATTTGTTCCGTAAAAATTAACCACCCGTCTGATAACTCACCGCTGTGGGGACACGTAATTTTTCCCCAACGATTGAGAAATTTTACGGAACGAAACGTAGAAATAAGTCACCAGCTTCATAAAAATTGTTGAACATTCAATAATTTTTTATTTTGGAGGCATAACAAGTCGGCAAGTTTCTGTAAGATTTTACTTCTTCGGGAAAAATTACGTGACAATTTCGTACTTTGTTCGGTGGTGAACCTGAAAATTCACTGAACGTTTCAGATTTCTTCTCTTCCATTCCTATAAAAATTGCCGGAAAACGATTCCCCATTGCGGATTACGTGAATTATTCCGTAATTTTTGCTGAACATTTCTCTCCGTGTCTGTAGCGCATTTTACGCTTGAAGTTGGAGCGTAAACGACGCTCGAAATCACTGAAAATTAAGATTACGTAATGAGGAAAAAGTCACCAGATGTCACATTGACGTTAAGCGTAAATTACGTTTAGGTTTTTCTGTGTGAAGTTAGATTCGATTAGCAGCAATTTCTTATTTTCCTGAGATACAAGAATCAAAAACCAAAATATAACATAATGATTACAAAAGAATCTTACGAATTATTTGCATTATTATAACTTTGTTTTCGTTTAATTTTTCATTGTAGATTAGTTTTCATTCGTTAGTTAGTTCACGTATTTATTTTGTTCACTATTTTGTTGATTTTTAATTTAATTATAATTGAGTTGAATAGCGATTAATTAATTTGGACAAAAATTACCGAACAATTCAAGTAATCGTGAAACGAACTCGATTTTCAGTACTTTCTCACTTTATATCGAGGAAAAAGTGCGAGACGAATAGTTATAATAGAGTAGTTTTTTTAAATGTACTTGAATCACTAGAATTTTAATCAAGTATCAATTCGATTTGGCTCAAGTTTTTATAGTTTTCAATCAAGATTTTATAACCACTAGATTTTTCTATTATTTTTCTCTGCATCAATTACTGACTTCATTTGAATTGATTTTTCATTCCAATCTTCCAGAATTCGAAGAAGCTTTCAATCTCTTCGACAAGGACAGAGACGGAAGTATCACGAAGGAAGAGCTTGGGAGAGTAATGCGTGGTTTAGGACAATTCGCAAGAACAGAGGAACTTCGCACCATGTTAGAAGAGATTGACACTGATGGTGAGTAAATCCTCGAGAATCCCTCGTCATTGTTTCAGAAATATCAGATACTAATAGCTGTACGTCCTGAAGACTCTTTTTTATTATCTACGTTTCGAAAGCTGGAGTTTCAGAGCTAGAGTCGATGGGGCTGCGACTGCTCCAATGACTGCCAATGCGAATCCCTGTTGCGGACTGTAATTTCTCACGTACTTGACGATTGCTTTATGTCAGAATGTAGACCACGTGGGGATGATACTGGCCACCATTGTTCGGGAATGATTACAGGCCAGACTCCCTCAGATTCATTCGAATACAGAGACTGTAGTGTCTGCATTAGGTCCGTCAAGTTGAAATTCAATGACAAAATTTTTAATATAATTCCGGGGAAACGGTTCTCCATCGCGCAATCGGTTTTTCAAATACAATTTTTTCACTCCGAATAATTCGAATTCATGTTTTGATGTCTTAATTTGAGACACTGTTTTTGATATCGCAATTCGCGAAGAAATAACCATTGCACTGAGAGAAAAAATTAGCTCCGCTGAAAAAATATGTGTTCCACGTGAAAATATTTGATGGAGTGGAACAAATTTAATTGAGGAAAATTAACCAACTCGATAGAAGGAAATTTAATATCTTTCACAAAAATTAATTTTTTGTCGAGATAATCAGAAATATCCCTAGAAGAATGCGAACCGTTGGCAGGAAAAATGTAATCTATTGTACAACAATCATTTGATCCGGGAGAACTCCTTAGGTTTATACCACAGAAAGAATACATTAACGAGGAAAGAATTTTTTTTTCCCAAAAAAAATTGTCCCCTTGACATTATTTAGTTTTGCCAATAACAGTTTTTGGCAAGAAAATTATAGTTCCCTCTTGAAATTGTAATTTGTTCCATGGAAATTATAAGTGTTTATTAAACAAAAATATACACTACTCAATAATTCTCTGTAGAATGAATATATTTACCTGAAAGACATAAATGTTTCCCGACAACAATTACCACTACGAAAATTATCATGTCTCGGTGGAAACTTTTTTTTTTCCAACAGCCCGCAAAGGGAAAAATTATTGAACCAGAAGGCTGAATGGATTTACGACATTAGAGAAAAATTATTCCATTTTCCCGAGTGCCACACATCCCCGGAATTTTCCATTACATATTCTACTCCAGCGTTCTCACATTGCGCACCTCAATAACATTTTTATTTTTACCATTGAGTGTGTCAAACTCGAGAACATTTTCTTACCATCTCAGCCTGCGCGACTCAATGTATAGAGACGGGAAATTTTACGGGGTATCTCACACAAGTTGAGATTTACGGAGACGCCCTCGTGTATCGGTAAACATCCCTATCCCCTTCATTTCTGCTTCTTTTTTATTCCTCATTTAATCCAACCTCTCTCACAATCCCTGATCGTTATATAACACCTCGTGCACATTTTGACTTTCATGAGTTGGATTTTCGTTGCACTCGATGCATTTTTATCGGTGTCTCAAGAGCGAACTGTAGACATTGATATAATTTTATACGGGTGTAAAAAAACATTTGAGGAGGATTTTTTTATTAACGAGGGGGTGATGAATATTTAGGGAAATGGAGGACGAAAATTGTTGGAAACTGTTTACATACCGAATGATAGTGTCTTGAAGTCTTAATTTAAGACTTGAAGGACAAAAATATGTCTCAATGGTAATGATTGATGGGAAGGACATTTATTCTGTTTTAATTCAAGATGATTCACGAAGTTTTATATGTTATCCTAGTATTTATTCTACACTAAAAAAATTGTCGTTTTGAATCAAATAAAAATAGTTTATTCGTTGTTTATTTATTTCGCGAAATAGAATTTAATTATATTAACCAAACGATTTACTTATTCAAAAGAATTATTTTGCTAAGGCGAATAATCAATTCGTTCACTTCAAATAAATAGTTTCCTTATTTTTAGAAAGTCGCATTTTCATGTATTCTACGATAGAATTTCAAAAGTCTGTTTCAACAATATTCGTGGACTATGTGGAAAAAGCTCGTATGAATCTAATCTCTCTAGAATCATTCTGATCCAATTTTTGATTACAGTTTTCACTCCAGTATATAAGACCTTCGTAACAAATTTGTTTGATTCAAACAAAGCCATTAACTTAATATTCTTAATATAAGAAAGGTTTTATTTGGTACAAATCAAGAATTTATTTGAATCAAATAAAGATTTCTTAACATTAAAAAAACATTTTTTTCAATTCAAACAAAACCTCGATAAAAAATTGTTATTTAGTTCTTAAAAAAACATTATTTAGTACTATTTAAAGAGACAAAATGCATGAATGTTGTTTGTGTGTAGTCAACCTTTGAGGAAAATACACTTGAAAAAAATGTGACATAATGGACTTCAACCCAAGACCCCTAGAATGTTTTGCACTCATTTTAAACGATGACGAGCGCTCCTGGTGACATGAATTTTGCGTAACTCTCGGAACCTATCCATACCCTCGAGGCTCATGGGTAATTACCCCATAAGAAAACCCCCTCAAAGGGCCATCTGATCCGAGATCATAATCCACCGCCCGCAGTTCAATCGTTACATCCCCCTAATTCTCCCAAATCCACTCTCACAATTGTCGAAAGGTATTTAATGTGGGTTATCACCGTCTTACGAGCGACTCGATCGGCCACTTGTCAATAAACCCGGGGATGTGTTCCTCGCCACTCGGCATTCCTGGCTCAGTGTCTCCATTTCTGGTCTAGTGGCTGGAAGACGCCCGGCTGCATCGTTGTCGTCCTATTGGAAAATTACCCAGTGCACGCTCGTTCGAACACTAACTGTTATCGATGGTGGATGGTTATCTCTTACCTCGGGGCCACCCTCAGTGTAAACCTCAGGAACCAGACGCATAAACCATCGGATACTTTGCGGACAATAAATTTCAATGATGCGGGGAATCTTCATTTGCAATTCCAACTTTTTTGGTTTATTCGGGAGATTTATTTCGTCAGATAATTTTTTTTTTTCATTCAGAGGCGTGGAGAGGCGAGACTCTCAGTTTGTGGTTCAATTGTTATGGTTGATGTGATTATAGAATATATAAGGGGGAATTTTCGGAAGATTGTTGCTCCCTTTCGTTGTTTAAAAATTATTCTTAAAACTTCAAGTTAAAAATCTTAAAATTTGAAAAGACTAATTCACATGGTATTCTGTTGGCATGTTGTTGTCCTATTGATCAATAAATCATCTATTTTGTTGTCTTCTATAAATTTAGAGAAAATGGATAATAAACATGACTTAAATTTTGAAAATAAAAATCTGAAATAAATACTAAACGGAAGTTAATATGAATAAAAACTTTTTGGTTAAGCTCGTGCTCAATTATCAATCTAGTATTATTCAGAATAATTAATTCCGAAGTAGCAAAATAACACAGAGTCTCATGAGAAACTGAATGTTTCGAGATCAGACAGGAGATTAAAATGTAGAAAAAAATCTTGAAGAATTTGATAAGAATAAATAAAAATCTTATGCCTAATACGAAAATTATCTTCAGGACCAAACTTTTGCGGTAAATCATTTATATTTCTGAGTATCCCGAATGTTCAGGATACTCTACTCAAACGAGCAGCTATTGCTTAAGAAAATAATTGCAGAGAGAATATTTAATTTATTTTCCCTCACTACACTCAACGATTTACGTGGATTTTTGATATACTACTTTAAGTCAATGAATATCTCGGAATCTAAGGGCGATAGCAAAATTTTTATATAGCCTTTTCGGTAGCTTTCAATCCTTCCTATAAAAAAGGTTATTACAAAAATTGCGTTATGTCCCTTAGATTCGCAGTAATTGCTCGAAAACTCAGACGAGAGCCAAGTTGACTTGAACCGTTTTACCGTTTCGCTTCTGATTTTATGTCTTAATGGTGTTGATCAACCCCCAACAACAATTTTAGAATTTTTCCCCACACACTTCCCGCCAATCACACTGGTAAATTTTTACCCCATTCATATTTGCAGCAGCAGCTTTGATGATAATTGGTTTTCGAAAGTGGCATGATCAACGGAATGAAACACGCCGGCCAATTACCCTCGGAAAATCAATAATGTTTGTAGATGATGATGTGCTTCCCTCCCATAGTTTGCACATGGTAACAGGCGACGAATTCGTCCAGAGCGAAATTTCCTCCCCAATATTCACGATTAACCGATCACTATGCCGTCATGTATGATCGATTGCGCCCCGACGGGGCCCGCCATTGCCAAAGACTGTTATCCGAATCGTCCTCCGCGGGTAAACAAGACCGGTTGCGGAATTGGCAGACACCAAACCAACGGCGAAATAATTACGTTAATAATTGATTGTTGATGTGCCAGTGTTCCGAGGATGGATCATTCGGCGGGCAAAAGATCCCAATGGGAAAATCATGATGTGACGCGTAATTGAGCTCGTGATTAGCAATTCTAGTGATTTTTTTATTGAAAATTAATATTGGGAATAATTTTTCGCGTAGAAATAAATTCATGCGAACGTGGTCGTAAGGTTGCACTAAAAAACCCGCACGGAAAAATTCATGTTTTGAAAAATATCATTAACAAACAACGTAAATTGTCCCAATTTATATAAAAAGATACATAAAATAGATGTTTTTTTTTTTTCAATATTCTTTATAAATTTGGGAAATATATGAAATTGGCCCATATTATATGTTTTTTAAATATATTTTTTAATGGGAGAAACCAGTGTCTAAAATTGAAACACTTTTGTTCGATTTTTAAAGCCGTTTATTTCTCGAAAATTCAATAATTTTTACTGTTTTGAATTAAGAACTAATTTTTCATCTTGATGTACAATTTTTCAAACTTTATCAAATCATTTCCGAAACTGTAAAATTTCCCAAAAGGAAAATTCCGAAAAAAATCCCTCAAGGAGTTCTAAAAAATTCTAGATTCTTGAAAATTATTATGATTTTTTCTTCCATGTCGTATCCTAATCAATTGAAGTTCCACTGAAAAAAAATTGCTTTTGCCAAGTATATTTACTTACCACAAGTGAATGTATATAACTATTTGGATAAGACATGTCAATGCCAAGTAAATTTTCTTGCAGTCAGTAAATATACTTGACGAAAGCAATTTTTTTCCCAGTGTTGACAGAAATAATTCTCGCACATATTACAGTCTAGAAGCCTCACCCTCATTTTGCCGTGAACGAATGCTCGCTGAGAAATTTGAGATAATTACGTCAATAATTGGTTGTTGATGGTGTCCCAATGCTCTGGTGATCATTTGGCGAGCGAATAACAGTTCAAACGAGAAATTCATGAGGTGTGACGAGCAATCAGGCTCGTAATTAACATTGAATGATTCTTCATTATGAAAAAAATTGGCCACAGTTGTTCCCCAACATGAAGCAATGGACGATTTTTATCTGAATGTTCATACATTTGCGGCTCTCACAGTTGTTCAGTTTTATATTATTGCATTATCCCTCCAGCCTCATGCATACCATAATGGAAAGACCGAAAGCTCCTGTCTCATTTTTTTCCTAAACGAACGCTCGCTGAGGAATTTTCCCCCACATTTGGCTATTTTGAATGGAAATGCGAGTTGCCATAATGCGATGTAAAAAAACTATCCGAGTGCCACTTCTCCGCTATCCACTCTCATAGTATTAAAAGTTACAATTTGAATGTAATTTTCAAACTTTCTCATCTTTCGCGGATTCGGAAATTTGCATTTATTAATGTACGGACCTTCCACTACTCACCGTACGTTAAGGTGTTTCTAACGCGATGACAGAGTTCTAAACTGGTAATTTGGTTTTGCAATTTCGGGGGTGTGCATATCTTGTTTAGTGCGGGTTTGAGAAATGCATGCTAATCATGTGAATTCGACTTCTCGAACTTCCGGGCGAGTTTCCATCTTCACGGTTTAATTAAATTTTTTAAAATGAAAAACAGACTCCAAAGTTGTATTCTTTTCATTAAACAAAAATTAGTCCAAATGAGTGGATTGATTCAGTTATAGTCAGCCGTCTTACAACAAACGGAATATGTATAAAATTACTTGTTCCACGGAATTATTTGTCAAGAGATGTCCAAGTCCATCTCTAAATATTGCAATTATTTTGAATTATTGGATGATTATGCTACGTATGGCCTTGAATGAACTCCATTGACAATTATTAACATTTAGAATTATTCGAAATTATTTTACGTCAGAAATTCGTGAATTTGAGGAAAATGAAAAATAATGAAGGGTGTTCATTCAAGGTCATAATCAGACTGTTAGAAAAAAAATGAAATTTCATGGACAGTTGACCACTAATTTTCAAGATAGTGACACTGAATGGGATTTAGGAGAATAAAAATCATGAAATTTCAGGTTTCACTGAAAATTCTTTAGAATTTCAGAATTTTAAGCAGCACAAAGACGAGATTCCTCAATGTATTTGAATTTCCAAGCTAACATGAATATTCAGTACCAAATTGCATTGAATTTTCCCCCTAAATCGCATTCTGTGTCACTCTCCTGAAAATTCAAGAATATATTTACAGGAATTTTTTCGTTTTCTATTCATTTTCAGGGATAAATCGAACTGAAATTTCCAGTTCTCTTAGATTTTTCCACAAAATTCTGAATTTTCAATGAGGAAATTCATTGAAATTTCAGTGGTAATTATTTTAAATTACAATTTCACTCCGACTTTTATCTCCATATAAGCCTAGATTGCGAATACTCCAAGGATGAATTCCCCAGAATAATAATCTTTACAGTTTCATCTCATAAACTATTGCGTCATAATAACCGTTTTTACTTTAATGTAAACAGAAATTTCGCTTGTTTCTCAATGTCATTATACCCTGAACCAAAAAAATTGAACCTTACAGTACTTCTCTCCAACCTATTCCCCCCCAATAAAAACCCGCAATGGAAAAACGTCTGAATCTCCAGATTTTTCAGATGTTGGAAATACTCATGCATAAAATCCAGACTCTACATGTGGGACTCGCCATTGTCCTCCCCATTGTCATAATTTTACATCATCCACTTGGACCATTGTATATCCCCTCCAAATACATAACATTGTTGATGCTTGGACAACCGCAAACAACCTGGAATGTTTCGCCGAAGAATTTCCATGCGGGAATGAAGCTGAGTAGGTTGAGCAAAGATGCGTGCCAGGGATTTATCGCATAAACAGCCACCAGCAGCATTCCGCGTATCCAGCTGCACACGAATGATAATTTTCCTACGAATTTTCGCGGGATCCTCTCGCCCTGGATGAAATTCTCACTCACTCCTCCTCATCCTCACCCTCTTTCACCCACGAAACGAATATAAAAAATCATTTTATGTTCTTTCCGTGTATGTCACTGATTCCCTGGAATCTAGCGTCAATTTTTGAAGGTAATGGACGCTGACTAGAATGAACCCGATTATCAGCGACTCTTATCACTGAAATCGGGTGGGAGATCCCCAAAAATTATCCTAATGATTTCCTAAAGAATAATAGAAAATATGGGATTGTAAGTTGACTATTGGACAAATATTTATAAATTTCTTAACAGGTTTCGAGTAGCCGAACTCAATTGTTGATTGATAAAATAAGGCGGAATTTGGATATTTAATTGGTGATTAATTCAATAATTTAAAATTGATGAGTACTGTGAACTACTGACTTCTTCAAAATTCAACATTATTTCAAATTTATGATTCTGCCGATGTCTGCTATAAAATAATGACAATGCAGCAAAAACGAATGTCTGAATTTCACACACCTTTTGTAGATATTTTTCAGACACTAAAAAACGCCTGAATAAAATGAAAATTGGTCTGAATTTCAAACATGAATTAAGATGTTTGGGCACCTGTTATTGGGCAAATATTTCTAATCCTCCGAACTCAATTGTTGATTGATACAATCATTTGGAATTTGGACATGTAATTGGTGATTAATTCAATAATTAAAAATTGATGAGTACTATCAACTACTGACTTCTTCCAAATTTAACATTATTTAAAATTTATGATTCTGTCGATGTTCGCTATAAAATAATGACAACGCAGCAAAAACGAATGTCTGAATTTCACACACCTTTTGTAGATATTTTTCAGACACTAAAAAACGCCTGAATAAAATGAAAATTGGTCTGAATTTCAAACATGAATTAAGATGTTTGGGCACCTGTTATTGGGCAAATATTTCTAATCCTCCGAACTCAATTGTTGATTGATACAATCATTTGGAATTTGGACATGTAATTGGTGATTAATTCAATAATTAAAAATTGATGAGTACTATCAACTACTGACTTCTTCCAAATTTAACATTATTTAAAATTTATGATTCTGTCGATGTTCGCTATAAAATAATGACAACGCAGCAAAAACGAATGTCTGAATTTCACACACCTTTTGTAGATATTTTTCAGACACTAAAAAACGCCTGAATAAAATGAAAATTGGTCTGAATTTCAAACATGAATTAAGATGTTTGGGCACCTGTTAAGGGGCAAATATTTCTAATCCTCCGAACTCAATTGTTGATTGATACAATCATTTGGAATTTGGACATTTAATTGGTGATTAATTTAATAATTTACAATTGATGACTATCAACTACTGACTTCTTCCAAATTTAACATTATGTAAAATTTATGAGTCTGTCGATGTTCGCTATAAAATAATGACAACACAGCAAGAACGAATGTCTGAATTTCACACACCGTTCGTTCAGACACTATTTTTCAGACACTAAAAACGTCCGAATAAAATGAAAATTTGTCTGAATTTCAGATGAACCGGTGCCCATCTCACTTCATGTTTGCAATTCATGTCTTAGTGTCTAAAAAAAGTCTACAAAAGGTGTCTGAAATTCAGACATTCGTTTTCGCTGTGAAAATCACTGAGTTTCAGAACTTTGCGCTCCCTGAATCGCACAATTCCGAATCCCTAATAATTGGGGATAAATTCTTAAAAATCGGTGACGTCCCTGAAAACCCAAACTTTCTATCCTCTGTGTACCCCAATAAAAATCCCAAGCCGCTAAAACCCTCGCCCCTCGGTTTTAAAGAAAATAACTGAAGCCGTCCTCCAATATTTCCAATAATTGACTTTTCAATTTCCCCCAATTCACCTTCCGCCATCTTCTCCTTCACCCCCAGCGCTATTGACAGGGATGAGGGTAACGCGGGTCGAGTGTCCAACGTCTTTTGTACCTTAAAATACCACTTGGTCTTGTATTACCACACTCGAGAGCGTCAGACTCACGGAGTACTCGTGTTAGGTGATTCTCCTTGGTGGAAAAGTTTGCGAGTGCACTGCGACCCTCGGGTTGCCCAACGGCTGACTCAAGTGGGAGCGAAAAGATCGCCCTCCGACGCAACACCTCCGGGCTGATCCCCTTAAAGGGGAACTACTGGTTTGGGAATGTTCCCTCAATTTCCACTCAAAGACGCTCCCATTTCACCCCAATGGATTTGCATTCGTTTCATATAATTTGCATATTTCTAATTGGATGTTTATTGCGGCTAAATTTCCGACGCAGTTCTCGAAGTATCTTCATTAGAGTTGTAATGTCACTTCGAACTATTATGGATCGTAAACGATGCACGACAAAATTTAACTTCTATTGAGAATTCTATTATTTTTTAGCGGATTTTATTGGAGAATTCCGCAGCTTTATTTTTATAGAAGATATGCAATAAGAACTATTCCAACTTTTTCTATTGAGATATTTTCTGTAGAAATTTCTCGACTTTAATTTTCTGAGTTTTATTCACTCTATGTTTCTTTTTTTATTAAAAAAATCGAACAAAAATAGAATTATTACTCAATAGAGTTAATTGAACGGGAATATCGAGTTTTATTTATTTTTTCTTTAGAATATTTTCCATTCACCATAAAATTTTCTAGTGAATTCCTTATGCATTTCTATGGAATTATTAATTATCAGTGTGTACTAATACACTGAGAGAAACAATTCAGTAGCGAAGTGGTCAATCGGTTTAAGTCAATTTAGTCTTTAGTTGAGTTTTCCAGAAATATTTCCGAATTTAAGGGAGATAGCGAAATTTTCATAATAACCTTTTTTGTAGAGCGAATTAAGTGCTACTAAAAAGGTCATGAGAAAAATTTTGCTATCTCCTTTAGATTTCGGGATATGAATTGAAAACTAGCCAATAACCAAAATCGATTTACACCGTTTAACCACTTCGCTTGAATTAGTTCTGCTGAAATATTATATGTTTCCCTGAAAAGACCTTTTGTCGCATTGAATCAATTTACTTGTGTACAAAAAAGAAAGTTTCCACCAAAACATGATAATTTACGCAGTAGTAATTGCTTTTGTGAGACATTTATATGTCTTTCGGATAAATACATTCAGTCTCCAGAGACTTTTTTGAGGTTCCGGCTTTATCAAGTGAATGTTATTGAGTAGTGTATGTTTTTGTCCAATAAACACATAATTTCCATGAAACAAATGATAATTCCAAGAGGAAATTACAATTTTCTTATCGAAAACTGTGTTATTGGCAAAACTAAATAATTGCGAGGGGACAATTTTTTTTGGGAAAAAAAATATTCTCTTCTCGTCAATGTATTCTTTTTGTGGTATAAACCTATGGAGTTCTCTCAGACAAAAATTTAATTTTTGATTATTAATAGAAATTAATGATGATGAAACGTCCATAATTCAGTAGTGAAGTGGTCAAACGATTTAAGTCAATTCCATTCTAGCGCCAGTTTTCGATGAATATCTCAAATTCTAGAAGAGTTAGCAAAATTTTCATGAAAATCTTTTATGTGAAGAAAAGTGAAGACTATCGAAAAAGATTTCACAAAAATTACGCTATCTTTTTTAAATTCCGAGTTATTCAACAAAAATTCAACTGGGAACTAAGTCGACTTAAACCGATTGACCACTACTGAATTGATCTTCTAAATGGCGTTGTCACCTCTCCGCACCCGCATCCTCTCTCGAAAGAGAGGAATAACAATGAGAAACCCAAAACTGCCCCTTCTGCACTCAAATCTCCTCATATTTCCCCCAACTCCACTCGTCATCCAGCAGACACAGAGGCGTACAAAGTGTCTAGTCGTGTTCCTTCGCTCCACGGTGGAATATAGAAGTCACTTCAGAAACACTCGTGACCTAAGCGGATTCAAGTCCACGATAAACGTAGGTGTAAACGGGATTTAGAACATGATAAAATCGCTCTGACTGCTGGATAATCTCTTGTCTTGACGACTCTCGGCTTTACTCGTTTCCAGTTTTTGATCCCCTGCCATCATGCTGCATTTTGTGTGCTCTACAACTGGAAAATGTTCAGCAGAGTTTTTATCGTCCTCTGTTTCATGCTACCATAAATTTCGAGAAATAATTTCATTGCTGAGGTACCAATCTCTCAATGCAGTGGACACAATACGCATAAAAATAAAAGTGCAACGATTTAGTCAATTCAAAATTGATAATTGAATAATCGATATCAATGATATATTTTTTTTCATTTTATAAGCAAATAAAAATCAATGGGTTGTAAGCAATTGAAAATATCTGCACAACAATTTTAAATGTTTTTTTTTCATGAGATTTCAGCCGCACTTTTTGAACATTTTTATCAAGTGACGGTTTCACTGAAACTCCACGGAATTTCAGAATTGCAAAATTCGCAATTTCATTAAGAAAGTATAAAAAACTGCATTCATTTGGAATCAGATGATTTCAGTTGAATTCTCTAGAATAAAAATTCATAGAAGTCAACAAAATTCTACATAATTTTGTACCAAATATTCATATTCCGATTGAAAATTCAAACATGTTGGAGAATTGTCACGTCATATGACAGACAATCGCTTAAAATCTCAATATAAATTCTCATTTATTCATGATTTTTTCAAATAAAAAAAATGCATATTCAACATTTTCATCCAATTCTCATATTTTTTTCAACGAAAAAATTTTATGCAAAAATGCAATTTTCCACAGTATTATCTCGCCGTCGTGTAATGTCAATTTTATTCACTCCAAATACGTCGAGTCAAATGAAGTTATTGGTCTACCCGATCCATACTATAAACCTGTGTCCCTCCGAAGGAAGCACTGTCTACTCTCAATAACCCCCGAGCTTATAAATTTCAAACAATGAGACGAGACTAGAACTCGATTATAGGGCGATAAATTGTGGAACGCAATTCCAGGGGGTGAATTCGCTCGGCTATGAGGTGCTTGAATGACGTCCACGAGTCACAAATATATTTTATAAGAACAAGCGAGGCGCCCAGACGAGTTCAGGGGGATGACAATATAGATACGGAGGTGCTGATATCAAATTTCATTCGCCATGCATCGTATACCACCGGTGGTTCGTTGCACTGAGCCAACAGAATTGGATCGTTATGATTTTTGAATATGTCACGAATTTCCATAAACATTATCTCGGTGGGGTTTGCATTTAGAAGGTTAAATGTACACATTACATGTTTGGTTCACTGTAGAGGATATTTGGGTACTCAACGCGGCTCAGTTAACTCGTTGATAGTGTGAGAGCTGCCATTGAGATGAAACTCGCAATGTTACTGGGGTTATCCATTCGGGAGAGTAAATTAGGAAAATCATGCTGTGTATACACTACTGGGAATCTTGGCAATATACCGTCGCATCTATTATTTCGGCCTGATGATCAGAATTATAAACGTTATTACGGATTTTGTTCTGTATTTTTGGGTTGGAACTTCAATTGCACCCAGATTTTTTTGCAAATCGGATTATTTTCGTGTGTCTACAGACCAGAAAGATTTTCCAAAGTCTATAAATTAACTAGTCATATAACAACGCATATTTCTCATCAATGTTGTCAACTATACAATTTTTGCATATTCATATTTGCAATATATACTAAACAAATGCGTCACAGATATCACAGATATCCACATGTTATAAACTCTCATATAAACTACTCCACTAAATTTTACACAATACAACTATAGTTTTTATTCACCCAGAAGACAAGTTCAATAGCTGACAGCTTACTATTTCGATCAAGCGTAGGAAAATCGCATTTAGAAAAATCGTATGGTGCATACACTGCAGTCAATATACCTGATGATGAGAATTATAAATATTACTACGGATTCTGTTCTGTATTTTTGGGTTGGAACTTCAATTGCACCCAGATTTTTTTGCAAATCGGATTATTTTCGTGTGTCTACAGACCAGAAAGATTTTCCAAAGTCAATAAATTAAATAGTCATATAGTAACGCATATTTCTCTTCAATATTATCAACTATACGATTTTTGCATATTCATGTATGCAAAATATATTAAACAAGTGCCTCATGAATTCTCACCTATTTATGAACCCACATCCATTACCGCGAGTCCCCGAATTTTCCCCACTTGGCAAACTTTGTTGCACAGATATCCGCATGTTATAAACTGCACCACTAAATTCTAGAGACTAGCACTATAATTTTTAATAATTAATGATAATAAATTGGTTAATAATAATAAGGAAGGCAAATTCCGTAGCTGACAATTTACCATTTCGATCAAGCATTTCACGGAAAGAAACTCATTATTAGAAAAATCGTACTGTGTGTATACTACTATACTACGGATAATTTTGGCAATGTACATATCTATTATTCCGTTTTTTTAACGAGAATTATAAACGTTATTACAGATTCTGTTCTGCTTTTTTGTTATGAAACCTCAATTTTGCCTAGATTTTTTCGCAAATTCTTTCATTTTCATATGTCTATAGACCAGGAACATTTTCCAAAATATATAAACCAAATATTCATAGGGGAGAGTCGGGCAAAATGGGACGTTTCGTGATCTTCTCTAGTTGTCAATATCTTACTGATAAATGAAAATATTGACTACTGGAAAAGATCTCAACATGTCCCATTTTGCCCGAGCCTCCCCTATATTAGTACATATTTCTCTTCAATGCTATCAATTATGCAAAATTTTGCATATTCATGTATGCAAAATATATTGAACAAGTGCCTCATGAATTCTCACCTATTTATAAACCCACGTCCATTACCCCGGGTCTCCAAATTTTCCACACTTTGCAAACTTTGTTGAATAGATATCCGCCCGTTATAAACTACTCCACTAAATTCCACAGAATACCACTAGAGTTTTTGTTCACCCGGAAGACAAATTCCATAGCTGACAATGTGCCTCCTGATTAAAAATAAATGCGAAAAACCCTCCTAAATAGTTCACCCATAATCAATAATAATTAACTGGCCTCCCCCAAAATTGATTAATTTCTTGATAAAATTAATTGAATTTCTCGGGGTAATTGGAATATCAGTTTCGAGGAATTCGTCAAAATTAGTATTTTATATTCTCAGCAATTATTCTATTTTTCGAAATATAGAAAACCTATCATAAAACACATGACGTAAATCTGAAAATATATGACATTTTAGAAAGTTCAGAAGTTCATGAAAGGAATATGCACATATAACTCTAAAATATTCCTCTTCTATTCATGGGCAATATAATGAACAAATGCCTCATAAATTATCCCCCAGTTATAAACGACTCGCCTGAATTCCCCAGAATTCCACTGTAATTTTTACCCCTTACAAGATAAATTCCATAGCTGATAATTTACCCTTTCGGTCAAGCGTTCCACGGAAAAAATCTCTTGACCAAAAACAAACAAGAAAAATCCACACGGAGAGAAATATTCAGTAAAAATTACGGAACTCATAATTCACTCACCGATTACGGAATCGACTCAGAAAATTTAAGTCAGGGTATCATAATTTTTCACAGGAGAGTCAGATAAAAATTACGGAACGCTCTGGAAAAATTCCGTGACAGTTTCATTAAATTTCCTACAACCTCATTTCGCTCCGGAATTACGAAAAATATACGTAATTTCTATTGAATATTTTTCTCCGTGCACGCAAATACTTCATCGATAATCAATAATAATTAACCTGCCTTCCCCTAACTTTAATTGAATTTCTCTAGGTGATGGAAACGTCAGTTTGGTGGAATTCGTAAAAATCGTCAGCAATATTGGAAATGCCAGTGCAGCACAGCAGACAAACCTCAGCCAAGAGGAGCAAGAAGAGCAGGAGCTCCGCGATGCATTTCGGGTATGTGCATAAGCCCATTTACATTTTTTAATTACCCCTCTTCGGTACTGAAATTCACTATTTATCACTGTAAAGAGTGCGAACGAATATGAGCAAAGCGAACAATTAGTCTCACGCGCAGAGATGGATTTGAGACTATAAATTATGAGGGACAGCCGTCCACTGCGTGCGAACGAAGATTTATGCATTGACTGATGCGAATGGCTCTGGCTGGTGAGCTTTGAAAACCTTGACAGCTTGCATGGTGGCGAAAAGAATTATTCTGGACAATTAAAGTGGATATGAGGGATGTTTCAGTCTCGGTGACACTTGACAAGACGTTGAATTGTCTTTTCAGGGATTTTTGACGAAATATGGAATCAAGTGAAACATATCCTGGGATTTTTTTCGAGGGGAGACAGTAGCGTAATTAATTTTAATGTTAGGAATGAATGAACTACTACTTGTCAAAGAATTAAACAAAGAAAGGGTGATTCTAGTAATTTAATTTAACGATTGCTAAAAAATATTTCGAAATATATTAGCAATGAGACATGCAACAGAAAGGGGGGAAATTCAATTAGAAGATTGAAATCAATTAATTTACATGATTTATAAGAATTTTCAAACATAATTTAGTGTATTGATAGTAATATTTACTCAGCATTTATGCAGGGAACTTAATAGAGGTTTCGCAAAATCATCTTGGGGTTGGTTGAAGGCAAATAATCAATCTCTCGACAGTTTTCTTGACGATTCATTAGTGAGTCTTCAATTGAACAATGCAACACTGTTAATTAAAAGGCAGTCAAACTTGCTCAAGGATATCCAAGTACTTTGGCTATTTCTTCTCCAGTGAAATGTTTTTCTATTTTTGTAGCCAAACTTCAGAGCTTTTATTTAAGCTCCATTTGACGCAAATTTTCCGGACATTTTACAATGATTTTATTGTTTAAACTTTGCGGGTATGAATTTGAATCTCGATATTGAACTGTTAGAAAATATTATAAATCACTGGAAAAAAATTATAAAGTGTACTTTTGGAGGAAGATTGCAATTTTTGAAAATTACGAATATTTCTCCTGATATTTCAAGTAAAAAATCGTGACATTTTTAACAATCACCCATTCACACGAAATTTTCATGTATTTTGAAAATTCAGGTGGATGTGATGTTCGATTTCCGCAATGAATTTCAAAATTCTAGATGTCATTGAAAACTCAAGTGCAACTATTGCTTAAATATCAAAGAATTTCTAGCAGTGAAACAACAAATGTATAAAAAATCATAATTCTGTACAACAAGTAGTTGGATCGACGCTGAATATATAATATGGTTCAATCTATACTGTGGTCTGTACCAAACTGTGAAAGATACTTGGATATCCTTAATTAAAACGCAACAAAACTTCTGCAATTATAAGGTTTAACATTGATTATTTGAAATTCCTTATAATAAATTCACAATTATATTAGATATTAGACTCCATAACAGATAGTTGTGTTTTCTTACTTCATTTATTTTTCATTATATCTCAAACCGAAAAAAAAATAATTTCACAAAAATTAACTTCAATTACAACTATTGTTAAGTACTCGATAATTAAAGATAAATACCCACCCTCATCTTCCCTACAATCAGCTGCGCAGGAAGTTAATCCGCTTTGGTAGCATTAGTACAAGAAAAATTGAATGAAAGACCAACTAAAATTCTGAAAAATACTTCTCGTGAAGAAGATCAATTTGACGTAGACTCTGTGCCATTAAAAATAAATTAATTAAGCCCAATGTACTTTCTCGAGTTTCCCGGCATCGTGACTGCTGTAAGGAAAATAATATCATCAGGCGGGATTTAATGGGTCCAATCTGTTATGGAAGGACAATTAAATCTGTGCAAATTAAACGATAAAGCGAAGTCTGAGGGATGGGAATATAAAGTGCCGGTTTTTGATACTAAAAGCCGAATAGAAGGGTGGGATTCAGGGAGCCACAAGAGCGGTGAATTCAACTATTTGTGGGCCATTCGGAAGTTTTTTAATTTCATTGTGGAGCTCAGGCTTGGGTATTGATGATGACAATTAATTTCCGAGTCGCCTGGAATCGCCCTCATTACCACCATCAATTTACTGATATTTTCGTCGTCATCGGGGATAACGGAGTTATGAAATCAGGTCGTTATTCGAATAATTGGCATCTGAAGATCGTGAAGAAAACTGGGGGATGGCGACGCATTGGAAACGTGGGGAGAGGATCAAGGAATAATTTATGTTTCATATTTCTATTTCGCTGAGGGATATTTTATTGGCTGAATTATGGAGATACGAATGAATTCTGGATGTGTTCGGGGAAACCACATGAATGATTAAATTAATGAAATCGGTGTTGAATGAATGTTTTTTTTTGTCACAGGGGAATAATTTTTCATCGACGTCAATGCGAGACTGACAGGAATTTAACGGACAAAACTGGCTAGTGGACTTTTTGAGAATTTTCGTGACTGGAAATTCACTTTTTGGGAAATTTCGTAATTGGGAAATCAAAATTTAGTGGAGAAACCAATGAAAACTGTGAATTTCACTTCAATTATTCCCTTACAATTGATAGAATCAGGACGAGAATAAAATAGAATAGAATAGAATTCTCATTTTTCTGCTGCTCAAAAGGGTGAAATTTCGAAAAAAAAATTCTAAGAGAATTAGACTTTAGAGAGAAAAAATTTCCGCT